>NW_015387351.1:716924-740354 GCF_001527695.2 Protobothrops mucrosquamatus | reverse complement strand
CGGCTGGCGACCCCCAGGGGGAGGGCCTTCTCTGTGGGTGCCCCCACCCTCTGGAACGAACTACCCCCCGAGATTCGGATAATTCCGGATCTCCTTACCTTCCGTCGCGCCCTCAAGCGGACCTGACCTAGGGTGGATTTTATACTGGGTTTTTTAGGAATTTGGAAGACGCAACTCTAAATTTGGTTTAATTCGGTTTTAAGGGGGGGATTGTATATATGTTTTGGTTTTAAGTATGTTGTGCGCCGCCCTGAGTCCCGTCGGGAGAAGGGCGGCATATAAATTAAATAAAATAAATAAATAAATAAATAAATAAATATATCTCCATATGCAAATGAAGAATATTGTAGACTGATCCTGAAACTGGGCTGATGTCCCCATTCTTTGAGGGCAGGTACCTATGGATTCCCATGTGAGATCTCTGCATTGAGCATTCCCACGACTCCATCCATACTGGTACCTGAGTCAGGCTGCTGGCACAGGCGTTGGACATACTGGAGGCAGTTCCAGACATGCTTCCCAGCACAGCTGACAGGACACTGCCCAGGCCCTCAGCACAGAGTCCTCTGTTACATGAATGCCGCAGGGGGGGTGGATTCTTTAGGGCTTTGCTGCACAGCAGATAGCAGCCTATGGAGTTAATACTTGCAGTAACCCCCATGGCAGCACCAATACCAATTGCATGAGTGCTAAGCACTGGCCAGCCCTGCTCACCTGAAATAGAGAAAGGAATTGAAATCTGAAGATTAGCACAAGGGAAATGCAGAGTCTGGCTTGGCCACTCACTAACCTGGGTAGGGTATTTTGAGCCATGGGGAGTGCAGAGTGCTGTTGCTGAAGTTAAGATGTTGTGTGGAAGGATGCAAACTGTCCCAAGGGATTGCAACAGGTCTAAGGATCCCACAGATAACCCAGATGCTAGAGAATGGTAGCAGAACCTGCAGGAAATATAGAGTGGATATGAGAAGAATTCTCCTCAACAGAGAGGCTGAGGGACTGCATGTCTACAATTTTCTCTCCCTATCTGGTAATTAGGTATGATCCACCCAACTTTAACAAAGCACCATCTGATGGGACCTACCTGGAACCACTCTAGAGATTTAAGTAGTCCCAGTCCTGCTATCCCTTAAACGGGCCTTGTAGACCTGGTTGTTTCCCCACACCCTGGATCCGGAGAGGAGAGTGAAATGTATTTTGTATTAGGGATGTTAATCTCCAGGTTATCACCTCCTTTTTATCTGCTTTATTGTATTGACATTTGCTTTATAACTTTTAATTAATAACTGATGAATTGGTACCGAAAACATGTGCAGTGCTGGGCCACCAAATGTTATAGAAAGTCCCTTTGTTTGGCTCCACTGGCAGTGAGGCAGTCGGCAAGAAGCCAGGTGCTGGGATATCAAAACACACAGCAAGACAAGCCTGAAAAAGATGATAGGGTAGGTGAGATTCTGTAATATACTGTCAAAGGAAGAAGGAATTCAGTCATAAACAGATCTGCCCATTCAAGAGCCTTGTTGAAGTGAAAGACACAAATAGAAGCACCCTCACAAAATCTTTTCCCTTTTGCACAAAGAGGATATCTAGGTATTAAGGTATGTATATTGAAAATGCCTATTGTGGTATTAGAACCAACACATTTAGAGAAATGCCAACCACACACAAAAAAAGTCAAGAATATGGGATTTTGCACATCTTGCAACTTGCATTTAAAAGTAAATGTGTGTGTGTGTGTGTGTACACACACACACACACATGTATGTATGTATGTATGTATGTATGTATGTATGTATGTATGTATGTATATATGGCATATATTCAAACTGTGCTTATATTAGTGGAAGGGAAACTCAAGTTTTTAATCCTCTAAGTCAGCCATTCCCTCCACAAAGTTTTGTGGAATTCAAAATTTCATTGATGAAGACTTTAAAAATGAGAAAAACATTGTGTTTTAAAAACATCTGAATTTCAGTTTTAGCATTAAGAAGCCCTTAATGCTCTTAAAGTTTTCTGCTGAGAAAAGCAGTCAATTGGAGTACTCTTGCCACTTCTCAGAGAACCTCTGCTTGCCAGATAATGGCTGAAAAAGCATCTGATATTTGGCTGGTCTTCTGAAAAGAGTTAGGAAAAGAATGTTGAAGAACCTACAGCACCGCGACTATCCAGTTCTCAGAACAGAGAAGAGCAGCAGGCTTGTAAGCTGAAAGTCCAATAACAGAAAGGCTTGGAGCCAGGACCATGGGACCACAATGATGGGCAATCCATCCACAGGCTCCAGACACTCCAAACAGCATCTGTACTAGACCAGAGACTAGTACGGCACCAGAGATCTGGGGGAAAAGAGAGGAAAAATGGTTAAAGCTATAGGACTTACTACTGTAGCAAAGCCAGAGCAATATAATAATACAGCACCCCTTCCCAACTTCATCAGTCCAGAAGAGTTAACTTCAGCTCCCAAAATTCTCAGTAATGGCCGTATTATCTGGTGAATTCTGGGAGTATGCCCAGATTGGGCAAGCAGAGTTAGAATGCTGGTTTAGGACTGAGGGAGGCCTAAGTTCAAATCTCCACTGACTCTGAACTTCACTGAGTGGTTTTTGGCTAGTTACATTTATTCTAACCCATTTCACAGGAAGGTGTGAGGAGGGGGGGGAAAATAACAATGCCTCCTTATGATTACTACTCCATCTTTCTACTCTCATGCAAACAAAATAGATTAACCTGGGGGGGAGAGGTGGAGCATTCAGACAACCTACCAATTTGGCAAGAGAAAGGTCTAGCCATTTCTTCACCTTTCAATCATTACATGATGACTATTTCCTTTCTTGCTATCAAGAAGCTATGGCAATTTGGCATTATTACCAAATTGTTCTTAAAATGAAAAGAGACTTAATAGACTAGTTTGCATGATGTTTTAAATTAAATTTTTAGTAGGAGCAGCCAAATCTGAATAGTTATTTTTAAATCTTTTTAAATTTTGTATTGTACTGTACTATTGTTTTAAACTGGCTGTAAGCCGCCCTGAGTCCTCCGGGAGAAGGGCGGCGTATAAATTTAATAAAATCTAAAATCTAAATCTAAATCTCTTTCTCCAGCAGAATTGGCCCAGAGGTTAGGGCAGCTTTCCTAGATGACAAACTGAAGTGGATGCTGAGCAGTACTTATTAGCATTCTTAAGAAGTCTCTTTAGTGATCTGGGTTTGGGGTAAACAAAGTATAAAAAATAAAAAAAAATTAAACAATGTATTATTTCCTAATCTTTCATGGATCATAGTCTATTCTATTCAGTGCATTAAGAGAACTGTGATTTGGTTTCAGCAATAATCAAATATTGTTGTTTTATTTTATTTTATTTTATTTTATTTTATTTTATTATTTTATTTTATTTTATTTTATTTTATTTTATTTTATTTTATTTTATTTTATTTTATTTTATTTTATTTTATTTTATTTTATTTTATTATTTCTGCCCATCTCACCTACGGGGAACTCCAGCTGGCTTATAATCAAATAAAAGCAACACCATTAAAAATTAAAACATGAAAATAATAGCTATTAATATTAAAATTGATTTAAATATTAACAAAAATGCCAAGGAAGGGAGCAAGATGCATATGGGGAGGAGGTGGAATCTTATTCCAGTTCATTAACCACCTCCAGTATGATGCCCCATCAGGGCCTTTGCCCAAGACTGTTTTTTTGTTACAAAAGGTTAACATAAAGTTATAATTTAATAAATATTTAAAAGCAGTGTCATAAATATCTACATATCTTCTCCAAACATACAGGCTATTTGGATATTAATAAATTTCCATCTGCTAGCTTAACATCTGGGGTTTTTTTTCCAATATGTAGTTTGTAATTATTTGTCCTAGATTAAACTAAGCAGACAACTGATGCGTACGTGATATTACCAAGCACTAAAAGCCCTGAAAGTATTATAAAATGTACTTCTGTTCACACAGAACAGAATTTTTTCCCTGTTCTCCTTCAACTCTCTCTTGAGCCCAATGTGCTATTGTTTGGCACTCAGATAGGAGTGCTATTTATCCTAGAGCCAGCTTTGCTCTCTGACAGATCAAACCTACCAACCTCATGGAATAATTGCTTCGGGTTTCTTTTGTTCTCACAGTCTAGCCCAGCACATATTTCAAGAGCCTCTGTGCCTGAATGAAAAAGAAGGATATGTACATTTGTACTGGGTAGTCAAACAAAAATGATATCAGGGAAAGGGGGAACCCCCAGAATTCAGTATCTTGTGAAAGAAATCTATAGAATTCACTGGAGAAAAGATTTTAAATAACAGGATGGAAATCTAAGGGGGGAAAGAACAAAGTCTGAACCCAAGCAATAATTGAAAATATTAACTACAGCCCTCTGATTAAAACGTTTTCATCATTTAGGAAGGAAAGAAAAAAAATAGAGGTAATGTATCATTCATCAAAAGTTAAGGATAAAAGGCAGCTGTTATGTTCCATATTTTACCTGTACAGGGAGCACAGTTGGAAACAGAAGATTGGATTAGATGGCTTTTCTACTGATTGGACAAGATAAGGTATGCCTTTTGTCTTGACATAATATGAGATGGATACATTAGTTCTTTTAAGGGATGGATTTACAATGAAATCAGACACCTGATAACACCACCTGGTTTTCACTGAGCATGACAACTTTTGCTATATCCAAAGAAAGTGGCATAAGGAGTACTGCCAGCTTTGCTTGTCATTAAAATGCCTTGTGCCTAATGATATGTTTTTGGAGGAGTGGTGAGTGCAGTAGACCATAACTCACTGTTTTCTTTCAATGATGATCGATGAACAGGAGCCATCTGCTGGGTCAGTACCATGGCTGGGATAAGGAATTCAAAAGATGGAGCCTGCACCAGTGGCAATCTGCAGGGTTGACAAAGTCAATAAACATGGTAGAAGGACTGGTGGCAACCCAAACAGGGGAGTTATTATCCATATTCAAGTTAGCTTTCCAAAAACACAAAATGTCCCTGTCTAGACTTCAAAAAACATAAGATTATAAACAGGTAAAACAAGCTGGGGAGGGGGAACTGACAGCTGTACCTAATATTTTTACCCTAACAGAAGCCACTTTTTTGTATCTTTTTTCTTTCTTTTCTATTTTTTTTACTTTTTCCCTTTCTTGCGCTTTTAGCTTTCTCTTTGATGTCTTTCTTTTTATTAGTTTGTGTTAGCTTTTATCTTCTTTTTTTAAATTGTTGATACAGTTATCCCCCCCCCAAAAGCAAGAAAGATATGCCTTTGTTGTATTGAACAATAGTCTCCCAGAATCACCTTCTGGGCACAGTCTGACAGGAAGGACCAGAACTACTGTAAAATAATGACTCTAAGCTACCAGAGGTTGGAGCCATTCTACCAGATATGCTATAGTTGATGGTAGATGATACCAAAAGCTTCTAAGATATCCAAAAGAACTAAAAAGACCACTCTTCCTCCTATCCCATATCTAATATAGGTCATTCATCAAGACAGCAAAACAGTTTCAATAAAATTTCCTGGCTGAAATTGACTGAAATGGAACCAGAAAATCACTTATCATTCAGATGTATCTGGAGCTGCAGATCAATCTGGAACTACTTCTTGATCAATCTTTTCCTGAAATTAAACATTTGAGACAGGCCTACAATTGTCTCCCAGGCGATGGGAGATTTTCTTCAGCAAAAGTCTTATTTATGTCCACACTGGACATGTTGATCATCTCTTTTAATCATGGGGCCAATATTATCCTGGCTGATGGGCAAAGAGTAAACATAGTGGTTGTCTTTCAGTTATTCACACATTCTGTCCCAGTCTTGGAAAGTCACAAATTTTAAAAATCCAGAACAATAGCACAAAGGATCACAACCTGAAAGGAGCAGAATGCAGCAACCAGTCTACCCTTCTTTCTCTTCAGCCTCCCACTACATCTCCCCATGCCAATAGCTCTGCCATTGTGGATTGTCTATTTTGTTTACTCTGTTTATTTGTCAAACTATGGGAAACTTTTCCTCTAAGACAGTATTAAACACCTCCCTCCTCCAACTATATTCCAACAGCAACCTTTTGAAGTCTGGTAGTGACTAGCCCCAAATCACCCTGTGAGATTCCTTGGCTGATTCCTCAATCTGAGGCTCCTTGTTCATTGTTCCACATTGTCACTGAACCACCTTGGCTTTCATCCATAACTGAACCAAATGGACCCTATGGAAGATTGTGGGAATATGTGGGAGAAGGGATTAAAATCAGCTTACCTGGAACCCAGACTACACTGAATGGCTGTGGAGATGCCACAAGCAAAGAGATTGTGTGCTAGAAGTCCATCCCAAGATGGAGTCTCCTTCAGTTGCTCCTTGGGCAGTATGGCAATGAAGAGAAAGTGAAACACGCAGAGAAAAGACACTTGGACCAGGAGATGCTAGAGAGAAGAAACAATGGGCTAAAGTAGAGAACTTACCCACCCTTTACAAAGCTAGGTTCCTTGTTCAAAAGACAGCATAGTGTTGTCCAGAAGGCTTGTCTATCTACTTCTAGAGTTGCTGGCCAATATCTTCAATCAGACCTATAATTCCTGTCCCACCCCTAGAGTAACACATCAAAGTGTAGCTCACGAGTTAATAATAATAATAATCAGTTAATAATTATAACACCCGATGTATTTTGCCCTACTAACATGACCCACAATGCATACCAGGATTAATGCTGGACAACCAACATGCTGAAATCACTTTCCAATTAATTAGAAACAATTTCTCACCTGCCACTACCCATTACAAGAGAGTCTGAATTCTTCTCCAGTGGATTATTACCTCTTAGTAACTCTACTCACCTGCAAAGCCAATAAGCAACTTATAGGCCAGGGAGGCCATTTGGACCCTCTTTGAGCAAGGGACAGGATGCTTTGGGAAGCTCTGTTGGGTTTGCTCATGATGTGGATTTCTTTCTTTCTCTTAACGTTGCACTCCTGTCTGGAAAGTGACTTAGCAACAGGATATATTCTTTCTAGCTCCTCCTTCCTTTGGTTGTTCATTTTAACTGGCTATTTGGGTCTGAACTTCCACCTTTGGCCCTTCCAGGCCACAATTCTTCAGTCCATTAGCTATTAACTTGGCTTGCCAAGTAACAGGCCTCCTGCATTGGGAGAATAAAGACATGAATGAGCCGGGATGAAAGGGGAAGCAGAGAAAAGGAGAGAAGCGTTTTTGGATATTTGCTCACTGTTCTAAAATAGGAACCATGTTAATGTATGCAATTCATAAGTTAATGTGTTGTTCATTGTTGATTCATCATTTATGTTGAGCTAAAACTTAATGGAAGTGGAGAGAAAATGAGAAATCTCTGGCTGAAAAATAGCTGTGTTTACCTAATTGAGACTAACTGGCATTTTTGTGGACATTACCAACTTTCTTGAACTAGTAGTGCAATAGGATTCAAGAAATGAGTAAGACCTGAGGATCTGATCTTCAGTCTGAATCAGAAACTCTAATTATTGCATCACAGCAGCCTTCAAATTTATATTTCTTCCTTCAGCCCTGCAGTCTCCTTTCCACATTATTTAATATAATAAGCCTTGGTGTGATGTGATAGCTGCATTGCTGTTGACTTTATCATATGCACAGTTCACAAACTACTTCTTTGGCTGCACTTCCTTTTTATTTATTTTCAATATTCATATATAATGTAGGATCTATAGGGTATTTGTTTTACCAAACATATTTTTTAAAGACCAACATATAATAAAACAAAGAAAAAGCCAGCATTAGAGAAAATGTTGGATTTGACAATAGTATAGTTATCCATGCCTTAGTTACTGTACATTTCACTTTGACTACTGCAAGATATACTACATAGGATTATTTTTTATGTATGCATAGAAGTTGCAAATGGTAGAAAACGGGCATCTATAATGCTAACTGGTGCACAGGATCTTATGATCTCCATATTAAAAGATCCACACAATTTACCTATTCTTTCCCAAGTATAAAATTAAATTTGTTAACTTTTTGGAGTCCTGAGTGGTGGAGGGTCTGGGTATATGAGAAATCACCTCTCTCCTTACAAATCTGTCCAGATATCTGCAGATCCCTCTCCGGAAAATTCTTCCCATCCCTGGTATTTCAGTGGTCCCTTGAATTACCATCTGCAAGGATTTTCTTGTGCATTGCTTTCAAACATTCCTTTAAAAAAAATTATACTCTTCTTCCTCCTTCCAAGCACGGTATACACCCATTGACAGGCTTTTATTGTTAATACTCTTAACTTGTATTATTTATTTTGTATTTGGTATTTTAGTTGTTGTTATCCATGTATATTCAATAAGAAGGTGAATTGAAATTGAATAAACAAAACTTATTGACAGATAAAAAGAACTAAGTAATGTTCTAAATTGTGTCTGGCGCAGTAAAGAACCAGAGAGTAAACACTCTATTGTATTGTATAGCCCAGTACAAATATGGGCATCTGTAGCCAAATAGTGGATTGGAAAATGCAGCTTGTGTCAAATATTGGGATGCAAACATATGACAGTGGTGTTTGCATCATCATGCATATGTAATTTTGACATCATTGCTGTTTGCTGTGAACCTTTTTAATAAAATGTGAGAGTACACTCTTCCTAGCCAATCAAAGTTCAGCTAGATTACAGTGTTTTTCAACCTTGACAATTTTAAGGCATGTGGACTTCAACTCCCAGAATTCCACAGCCAGCAATGCTGGCTGTGGAATTCTGGGAGTTGAAGTCCACATGCCTTAAAATTGTCAAAGTTGAAAAACACTGAGCTAGAACTATTCCTCCAACTAAAGAAATTTTAATTCAGTGGCAGGTGGTGCTCTGAGATCCAGTAAATCTTTAGATCTAATTTGAGCAAGCTCTTGATTTATTGAATGGTGCTGACATGATACTATGTCCATACATGGAGAAATGCAGCCTTACTGTAGATATCCACCCATTTTGTCACCAGGCCTGGGGACGTAAATGGAGAGACTTCATTGTGTTGTTTCTGCAATGGGCGGTTGGAGTGGTTTTTTAAATGTTTTTATTATATGGTAATTTTTTAAAAAGTTGTAAGCTGCCCGGAGCCACCTATGTGTCAGTTGACTGGTTATAAAAATTTGTTTAACAAATAATAAACATCAAGAGCTAACTAGAAATATGTTATGATTTTTTTGTATTAGTATTTTCCCATTTTCACTAGCTTTTGGTTCATTTCCGAGTGCAGTTGAAAGTGCTCATTTCCTGAAGCCTAATTTAACTTGAAAGATCATCTACCCTCTATATTCCTGTATCATGGCGTTCTCTAGTTGCTTCTGCAAAATGAGGTGTGGTGGATAGCTATTTAACAGAACGCCGTTCCAGTGCTGGTATGTCATTTTCAAACAAGCTTGCACAATCGCTCAAGTTGACTCAAAATCTTGCTTTAGGACTTTGTTCTTTTCTGGCTACGACTCTACAGACATATGTTCTATATCACAAAGAAAGCCCAGTCTCCAGAGGAGTGGTATAAATGTTCTAATATTTCTTCAAAATGCATTAGTGCAATAAAAATTATACTGTAATGTTCTTTCTATTTTTGAATCTAGTTCAAAGAATAATAAACGGTTCTACCATCAGACACATACATCTCACTTGTGGCTTTATACAAGATGTGTGTGTGTATGTTTCAGTGTTTTGACCCTTGGCAGCTGCCTGGAGAAGTCCCTTCAGTTTTCTTGCCAAATTTTAGAAGTGGTTTGCCATGGCCTCTTTCGTAGGGCTAAGAGAGAAAGAAAGTGGCCCAAAGACTTCTAGGACTATATATGCAGGCTGAGAACTTGCAGAAGCATTTTTTGCACAAGAATACATATCTGCATCCAGAATATTAGGCGAGTTAAGTGGATCACGCTATATCTCTGAACAGCTTTGAGGCACAGATTCATAAGGCTATTTTACTTCTGTATGTTTTAGCATAGATGTGTGAATACACAAAATAGAACAGGGTGAGAATATTAGCTAAACTATTCTGCTACTTTTAGGAAGTACTGTAAAATAAAGTGTAAGATACTCAAGTGGCGTAATGTTCAGCAGTAATATCTCTGAGCTATACATACAATTAAGAGCTGTATTTTCTTAACCTTGACAACTTCAATTCCAAGAGTTGGCTGGCTGGGGAATTCTGGGAGTTGAAGTCCACACATCTTAAAGTTGCCAAGGTTAAGAAACACAGCCTTCAGCTCCCAGAAAGAAAAGAAAGCAGCTGATGGTACTGGATGAAGGTTTAATAGTGTGAAACAAACAAACAAACAAAAGAGACAGAAACACACAAATACCTTTATTAGAAGAGATCCCATCTACAAATTACAGTGGAAAACTAATGCAGAAAAAAGTTGGAAGAAATTGGGGTAGGACAGCCTTTCTTATTCAGGTATCCTCCAGAGAGTTTGAATTATCACTCCCCTCAGCCATTGGCCATGCGAACTGAGGATCACAGAAAGTAGTAATCCAGCGTTATCTGGAGGCAATCTGCTTACTAAAGGCAGTTATAAGAAAAAAAACTGCCATCCTTCTACCCGCTTCTGTCACAAAAAGTGAAGGAGGCAGTCAAGCACTCATAAATAAGACCAGGAATTCCAAACTTTCCTTAGTCTTCCATACCCTAATTAACAGTACTCAGTGAGTGGCATCCCACCCTACCTTCGTCCTCATGTAACAGCACAAAACCTGCTTGGCTTTTAGGAAAACAACGGGTAGACACAGGCAGAGAACACGAGTAATGACTTTACATACTTCTTAATTATGTAACAATCACTGCTAATCTAAATTGTGTAGAGTTGCTGCTATTCACCACCATAGCTCTTACAGAGAAATCTACCTGGCAAATGGCTCCACACATACAGCTAAGCTGGGAAGATTTATGGTGCCTGATGCAAGCAGTCCTGATATATGTGTCCTCACCCAATTCCGCAAGGAAGGACTCAGACCAGTCTCCAGTGCACGTAACTGGCTCATATGAAATGGAAGAAGGGTTTATCAGACTTTGTGCTCCCTGTCCCAGTCTCAACACTTCAGATGAGATGCGTTCTTCCAATAAACCCCTTAAAGCTTTTTAAGCATCACTGTCAATTTGGGAGAAGAGAAAGATACCGAAGTCAAATTTAAAAAGGTAAGTGAATTAATATCTGCTGCAATACAGTATCGCAAGTGCTTCGTTTCCATCTCTAGCCTTTCCTGGTTGGTGTCCCGTGACTCTGATGTACCAAGGCATTTCTTATCAAGGTGTTCACCCCCTACGTCTAAGCTACATCCTTCTTTCCAACCTTAACTAGGAAACATAAAAGTTTTGAACCTGCCAAGCTCTAAAGAAGCCTGCCAAGGACACTGTTGCAGTGCTAGAGGTTCCGGCCAGTCTTTGCAATTAGGAGACAAACGAAGGGGTCTGTCCCAGCACGAGCTGCTGGAGCAACAAGGAAGTCCAAAGTGAGTTGACTGTTGAGCAAAACGGGTGCAAGCTGTGTGGTTGGCTGTCATGCAGGAAGTGGGCTGTTGGCAGTGCGGGCAAAGCGAAGAGCTGATAGGGGCTGATGAATAAGACAATGCCTTAAGGACTTTTCCCCAGAGATACAGCACCGTAACTGAAACCCCACTGATTCCTCTCTGCTGTTTTTCATCTTGAAAGGTTTGATTCTCCACCCTGGGCCACGAAGGACAATATGGTGGCTCTTGTTTGCAATCCATATTCTGGGCTGAAGAGGAAACAGGCAGACATGAAACCAGAGCATCTCTGGTGCTGGTAACAGCAGTAGGACCAGATCTTTTCACATGGATAGAGTGATGCATCACTGCAGCTGAAGCAAATACAGCGGCAACACCTGTCAGATATACCACACCAAGAATGCACGCCAGCTATAGAAGGGGAGAAAAAAGAAAGAAACCAGATTATGCACTGTTTTTAGTCTCAGAAATGGAGCAATCCATTGGATCAGAATATATTGTCCACTCCAATTACTTATCCCACCTCCCTTTCAAATGCAGAAGGCTAGGAATTTGTAAACCAATAAAGGGAAAAAAAACTTCCATTGTCTAGCAAGGTCAAGTCGGACAAATGCTGCTAGATATGCTAGTTTTTGAGTATTTATTGCAGAGTTCACACATATCATACTAAACCATAATGCAATATATTTGGTTTAACTTTTAAACCATAATGCAGTATATTTGGTTTAACATGGATAGTCATTGGGTCTTATTTAATAAATCTTGGTTGAACAAATCTTCACATTTTGACTACTCTACTGTGGATTTTGTTGCTTTGTAAGTGTTTAACATTTTTTAATCTGTCTGCATTAAGCCACCGCTTTAAGGGCTTCTAAACTGAAAAAATGGTGTAGAAAGTTAGTAAAATCACAGATGAAATAAGACAGAAGGTTATCAAATTCTACCTAGTAAAAATCAGGACCGGGATACCTGGCTTCTTTGGATCAGTCAGGACATGTGACATAATAGCTATTCAAAGAAAATACAAAGAAGTTTGTCCTTGGAGGGTGCAGACAGTCATAGAAGCTTAATTCAATAGAAGGTTATTGGTGAGGTTTCTGTCTCTCTAATACTCCCATCCCCACCTCCACAATTAATATCAATTCACAGTTTCTCATTGTCTTCTCTCTGGGAAGTTGGGCAGCTAGCAAAACAAGCATCCTATCATTTTTACCCCAAGTAGACATACCAGGGACCTCAGAATTAAGATCACTCTCTCATTTGCATACCACACCCTAAATAGTCTATTGACCTGTCCCTATTTTTAACTATCTCATTTACAACCCCTTCTTCTCTTTGTCACTCCCTTTTTCTCACTTTAGGCAATATGGTTCCTACCTTGGCTACCTGCTGGTAGAATTGACCCAAAGCCTGCTGCCACAAAGTTTGCTCCAGTAGAACACACAGATCGGTGTAGGTGAACCAGCCACGTCTAATACCCTGCTTCTCAGCCACACTGTAGGAACAAAAAAAATTGCAGAACCTTTACTCAAGAACATCCCCACATAGTTTTGATTTCTGGTGTCATCAGACCTACACAAACAAACCGCTTCCTTGTATTACAGTGACAGAAATATCCACACTGCCATATTTGTCACTCCAGGAACTGATAGACTGCTAGCATTGATACAGTATAGCAACAGATCTAATTGATCTACAGTGCCAGTCAGTAAGGTAACACTTCACACACACACACACACAAAATCTCTCTCCAGTGGAACATGAAGAATGAAAGGAGTTTTCTTTGGAGAGGATTTACAAAGCTGACCAGCTCACGTGGACAGTACTTCCAGTTTTAGAACAAAACACATTCTGTTTCCAAAGTTCAGCAAAAATGTACACTGTACATTCTGACATATTGTGAAGCCACATGTGGGAAGACAGAAGACTGGCTGAACGGCCTCACATCCAGTGGTCCTGAAATAATTCATATAGTGGCTTCATCAAGGTCTGCAGTCTAGCTATGGATACGGCAGAATATAAAGTCACTTTCTGATCATATCCAGTCCATTTAGAATAGAAAGTAATTATTTTCCCAACCCACTCAAAGAACTCCTTTTATGCCAGTTCTAGAAAAATGTTATCATCTTGATCAAAAACACCTACCGTCCTTCCAGCCAGCTGAGCACTTCAAAAAACTCCTTGGGATCTGTAAAAAGGCTCCAGTCCTGTAGATAAGGAAAGAATGATTGAAACAGTGAGCTAAAATTGTTTTTCTATCCCCCTTTTACCGAGGCAGGGCTTCAATTTTTATATGAACAGTGCATGAAACATAAGCAGGAAGGATTGAAAGATGCTCCATACTAACTACATTTAAATGTAAAAATGTTCTCCATATTCAGTTTGGGTAGTGCCTCATAACAGCCATAGGTAGTGCTTTTATTTCTCACTTAAAATATCTCCCAACAAATTTTCAACTGCAGCTGGTGTGAGGTTCTGCTCATGGAATGTCCTTCTATTTCAAGCGGAAGAGAAATCCCTTAAGTCTTGCAGACATCTGGCTAAAGGAGATATGTCAAACTCGCGACGTCATATGACGTCGCGCAACATATCGGGCCGTTTTTGCCATTGCCGGCAATGGGGTGGGCGCGGCTTCCAGATGACGCGTCCGGCCCACAGGCCGACAGTTTGACACCCCTGGGCTAAAGCCATTCATTTCACCAGTCTTTCAACAGGTTATTTTGCTGGGGTTTTGTTTTAAACAATACTGTCTGCTTGACAATTACTGTTATCGCTTTGGATTGTTCTTATTATTGTTGCAAGTATTTGGGTTTCATTCATTCCTCAATCTGTTGCTCTGAATTTACTTATGCTTCACAGTACTAAATGAAATCTATATTAATCTTGCATTTTAACAACATAAAATCCAACATCTTTCATTCAATCTTCATTATAATTACAGTTAAAACTCCTACAGCTTTGCCACTCTTAAAGGGCACACATCTTCTCATGTCTTGTTAGCCTATTGATTTCTCTGAACTTTGGCTGAAAGTAACAAAGATTTGTGCATCTCCCTCACATAACACATCTTTAGAAGTCTTACAATGGCACGGAGGAAATTCATCTCCAGCATATTCATAGTCTGTACATCCACCTTGCCTGCAGTGCCCCATTCATCGTTGAATACCTCTTCCTCTTCTCCTTCATCATAAAGGTACTTGCTGGCAACCATCTGAAAGCAACAGGAGGAGGGCTAGATGAAAAACACTGATCACTGTACTTTGCCTTAGTATAGAAATGGAATCAAGAAATTGCAATTTCCCCTATTTCTATAGTTGGAAGAAAACCCCAATCCTCAATTTCCAAATTCTCAGATATTTTGGGAGGTGAAAGAGAGGGAGAGTTTTATAGTATAGATTTTTATAGTATAGATTTTAAAGCCAGCATAAAAAAATCAATACTAAAGCTTAGGTGAGAGAGACCAATTCACAAAACTAAATATCAGCAAGTATACAGATAAAGTGTGATTGACCTGAAGCTAGAAAGATTAAGGGGAAGGTGGAGGGAGCCTGTGACAGGACATCTGGAATGTATTATAAAATGAGAAAATATGGAACTGGAACAATGATGGTTAAACATGGGGAGAAAGAACAATATTTAAAACTAGATTGTTGTTGTTGTTAGTTGTGAAGTTGTGTCCGACCCATTGCGACCCAATGGACAACGTTCCTCCAGGTCTTCCTGTCCTCTACCATCTTCTGGAGTCCATTTAAGCTCACACCTACTGCTTCAGTGACTCCATCCAGCCACCTCATTCTCTGTCGTCCCCTTATTCTATTGCCCTCAATCTTTCCCAGCATTAGGCTCTTCTCCAGTGAGTCCTTCCTTCTCATTAGGTGGCCAAAGTATTTGAGTTTCAACTTCAGGATCTGGCCTTCTAAAGAGCAGTCGGGGTTGATCTCTTCTAGGACTGACCGGTTTGAACGCCTTGCAGTCCAAGGGACTCGCAGGAGTCTTCTCCAGGACCATAGTTCAAAGGCCTCAATTCTTTGGCGCTCAGCCTTTCTTATGGTCCAACTTTCACAGCCATACATTGCAACTGGGAAAACCATGGCCTTGACTATACACACTTTTGTTGGCAGGGTGATGTCTCTGCTTTTTAGTATCCTGTCTAGATTTGCCATAGCTTTCCTCCCCAGGAGCAAGCGTCTTTTAATTTCTTGGCTGCAGTCCCCATCTGCGGTGATCTTGAAGCCCACTCTCACTACTTCCATTTCTTCCCCATCTATTTGCCAGGAATTGAGAGGGCCGGATGCCATGATCTTGGTTTTCTTAATGTTGAGTTTCAAGCCAACTTTTGCACTCTCCTCCTCCACCCACATCAAGAGGCTCTTTAATTCCTCTTCACTTTCTGCCATTAGAGTGGTATCATCTGCATATCTTAGGTTTCATTTAAAGTTTATATATTAATAGAAATGTTGTTCAATAGATATCACAAAATAAGTTCAGTAATGCTTAAATATCCTATAGTACTGTAAAGTTCAATATTTTCCATAACTATAGTAGTTTAGGATCCAATACAAGTTTTCAGACTTTTTAAAAAAATATCATATTTTTATCAACTGGACCATCCTATCTCCATAGTGAGAATGTTGTGAAATGATGGAGTCTGGACGGATCAAGACAGCTTATAGTACAGACAAAAGATCATGAACATTTCTTCATAGCGTTACAGTTGTACACATCTTGGGAAAAGACTCATTATAAAGTACATGTGTCTTCTATTTTCTAAGATGATTAAATGTGTGGATAGTTATATAAACAAACACACGCGCTCTCACACACAAGCATTCTGCTTTGCCTGCCTCCATCCCAACCCAATTACTCACCATGGAAATCAAGAAAAGATCAGAGGATGAGATCTGCTGTAGGTATTCAGGATCACGGTGCCGAAGTCGCTCGATGTAAACCAAGGCCAACATCATGGAGCAGGGAGAAATACAAGCTTCCCTAAAAGAAGCAATATATTGCAAATCTCATTGCATAGGACTCAAATAGAGATCTTTCTTGAGGCCATTTTAGCTGCACAACCAAATATTATTAAAATTATGATATATTCTGCAACATTTAATGTGTGCCAGAGTGCCCACAGTAAAAATGACAATAAAGGTTATCTGTCTAAAATAGCTATTGTGTATTTACAAGCTACACTCTTGGATGCTGATAAGAAGTGGAAACATTCCTGATCTGGATTTAAAAAGATGAGAAATGCTATCCTGATCACATTTTGTTTATTGCCTTCCTATAATTGGCCGTCGTGAGAACAGAAGGATTCTTTATTCTGAACCAACATGCTTCCTCTTATGATTCAAACAAGTGTCTGCAAGATGTTGCGGCAAATATAGAAAAATTAGTTTGCTCTTTTGAAGGTCCCAAGAGCAATATGAAAAATCTCTTAAGATTTACAGCAGCATTTTTTTTTTGTATCATCTCTCACTAAAAATCTGTTGGCAAGGCCAACTTTTTACCTTCTGATGCAGTTAGCTTTTTTTTTTCAAGCAGAAATTTCTAGAAAGAACTCTCCTGTAGTAATTTTAACTATTCACAATTATAAGTAGCTATCATATAATAAGAGTGCCAGTTTGGTGTAGTGGTTAAGGTGATGGCATAGAAGCCAGGAGACTATGAGTTCTAGTCTCACTGTAGGCACAAAGACTGGCTGGGTGACTTTGGGCCTGTCACACTCTCTCAGCCAAACTCACCTCACAGGGTTGTTTTTTGTGAGGAAAATAGGAGGAAGAAGTAGTACGTATATTTGTTGCCTTGAGTTACTTATTAAGTAATAAAGTTGGAATAAAAATCTAATAAATATTTTTTTTCTTTCTAGTCATTTTTTCCCCTACAATAAGAAAGTATCTTTTTCCACAGCAGCATTTTTTCAAATGAAATGTAAAAAGGTACAACAATAAACATGAATGCAAAAAAAAAAAAAAAAAGTGGTCCAAAGGAGCAGAAGGAGAATTAGGCCATACCGGGAGACATGAGAAACGTATTTCTTTTGAAGTCTCCTAATTGGACTAGGAGCAGCTTTCTGAAGTAATTCAACAGCAATATCTAGAATATAAAAATAGCTGACATCAATACAACGCAAAGAGATCCTTCTTCTCAAGCTGAGGAAATGCCTTGCTCAAACTTAACGGAAGTTAACATTACAGAACCTAACATCCCTTTCTGGAACTCTTTTCTCTCTCTCCCTCTGTGTGTGTGTGTGTGTGTGTGTGTGCGTGTGTTGAACTGTGCTTGATTAAAATAATTGTTCAAGAACGAGAGATAACAAATGCCGAGAAGGAATTCTAAACAGCCTCTCTCATGCTCAGACTAGCAGTTTCTCACTTGAAGGCGGAGGGTGATGGTTTGTAAAATTTCACACCCAAAATATTTCAAAACAAATCCTTTTGCACCTTTTCCCATCTGATTTCCCTCAGAAGCCTCTCAGACATAAGAAAGTTACAGGTAAATGTGTTACTAACAGGGGAGAAGGTAAAGAAGAAAAAAGATACTCCTTCCACTATAGATTTGCATTTGTCAAGATTTATTTTCTTTATTCCCAATCCTTTGTTTAAGTTGATTTACATCTTAATAGTGTCTCTATAATTAATGAGACTTGTACTAAGTCTGTTGTTAGAACTTTGGTAGTTGTCTGACTTAGAAGTATCCCAATCTCAGCAAGTTCTCTTTAACAAGATTTATTACTATAAAAGCAATAATAACATCAAGAGGTAGTGTTGAAAAAAGCTGTTTTGTTTCCATTGAACATTTTCCCTAATTTCAGTATTGATCAGGAACCTTGATTAGAAGCTGGAAAGCTGTTTATTGGCTAAAATTAGGAATGTAAACAAAATTATAAATTTATTTTCAAGCTAAACCACAGGATCTGCTTCAGTAGACTCTGCCACAACAAAGATAAATACCTAATTTACTGAATATCATTTAGAAATAATTCATATAATTTTTAGGAAAAAAGCATATCTTTGGGGAATTACATATGAAAATAAATGTAATTGTTATATTTTTAAATGAAATAATACAGTAACATAGTCTGCTGGGACGGACTAAACTTTGATTGTTCTTCTCTATCCTTTCATTCATTTAGTTCTTAGAAATGGGCAACACATGATTAATTTCTAAATGCAGAATAAAACACATAAGGAGAAAGCTATTATTCTGTTCTTCATTTCATCTCTCTTATGCATACCCACTACCCATACCTGATCCTATACTTTATTTAAAATGAAAATCTTACGGCAAAAACCACTGATCTTTTTTCTTGAACATTTTCCCATTTAGTTTATGGTGCTTTCTATCAAGTGCTTGGGCCTAGCTGTGAAGTATTGTATATTTACAACATAATTCAGAGAACTCTTACATACTCGACTACTCTCTCAGGTGTTTAACTAGCCCAGTAATGCTAACAAATGAGCAAAGCAAGGTGAGAATTCATGAACTCTTTTAAAAGTAAGCTAGAATTTGACAGAATTGATTATATAGCCAAACGGGTGTATATGTGAAGATAAGCCTTGGTCCAATTTCCAATAGCTTGTAATCTTCTCCTGCATTTCATTTTTTCCTCTCTTAAACGAAACTCACCTGCAACTGGACTTGAGAGATTATCAAGGGCACTGTCTTTATCCCAGCCATAGTAAAGTCGTTTACGTACACGATCACTCAACTGCTGGTGCTTGGGAAGGAACTGAAAAAAAGAAATCCATAACTCTATAATACACAAACACACCATCTTTCTCCCCACACCAATCACAAACAACCGAAGATTTCATCTCAATACATATACATGTCCTAAGCACCTGTAGGAATATTATAAGCAACTTTCATCTTGTGACTTGTTCTTCAGAAAAATCTGACTAGATCTACATTACTGAACCAGTTTGGTCTAGTCTAGTGGTTAAGGCATCAGGCTAGAAAATAGGAGCCTGTGAGTTCTAAATCCACCTTAAACATGAAAGCTGGTTGGGCCAGTTATTCTCTCAGCCCAACTCACATCACAGCGAAAAATAGGAATGAGTATTACATATTTTCCTTGCCAGGATAATAAATAAATAAACAAACACTGAGGCATGTAGAATTATACCTTAAGGGTCTTTTCAAACTTCCAAGGTGCAATTTCCAAAACGTTCATATACTGTATCCCTTCCATCATGTGGTATCTCTAATCTAATTAACAATCCCTTAAACCCAAACCATTATGCAAAGTTGCTTTTTTCAGTTATCCTCTTCATATATATTCCTCAGCCTGTCTTATCTATTGCATTAAGCCATAGTTTCTTAATCCTTTATTTATTACGTCAACATGCATTTATTTTTGTACATTTATATGCTGTAATCCTAGTGGCTTTATTTCCTTACAGTCATTTCATTTTAACAAACTTTACAGTGAAAACAGTACAAGAAAAATAATAAAATTTTCTCTAAACCTGAGTAAAACTTTTATTTTAAAACCCCTCTGAAATTGTAACAAGGAAGAAATCAGAGTTAATTCCAGTCGCAAATTGTTTCAAAATAGGGGTCTTCCCACAGAAAAGACAGAATTAGTGTTAAAGCATATCAATGAGTGGCATGACCTACAAAAGTGCCCTGTTGAGGACCTAAGAGTTGCTGGATTCATATACCACACTACAGTAATTCAGAGATCACAGACCACAACAGTTGACTTCATAGGCAAAGCTAAAGTTAAACAAATCCAACTATTGTATAGCTTGTTGGCTGATTTATTTATGAAATTTAGATACCACCACACAATGGTTTACAGCAGTAAAACCAGCGGTGGAATTCAGCCGGTTCGCACCACTTCGGCAGAACCAGTAGCTAATTTTTTGTTGCCCAGGCCCAGAACGGACTTCCAGAAGCGGCATCCACACAGAGAACTGGTTGTTCACATATTTGAATCCCACCACTGAGTAAAACTCAAAACCACTATATAATAAAACCAAAATAAATAGCAACATAACAATCATTACTTTTAGAATCTCATGAATTTACTCAATCACAAATATCTTGGCCTTGATTTTGCTTTCAGCCTAAAGCAACAGCAAAATTATTTGTGTGGGAGGGAAGGGTGCACATATGCACGCATACTTTCTAATTCCAATTAAATTATTTTTGAGGCTGCTCTCTTTAGCCGTTTTCAAGTTGGCCACTTATTTTTTTGGGGGAAGCTCTCTTTTCTCTGTTTCTCTAAAGTCTGGATTTAAAAGATCAAAAGATTTTTTCCTCCAAAAGGCTGGTGCCTGCTTGGAGGCATACAGTATTTCTAGTTTGAGATCAAGATGCATATTCAAAATATCTGCAGTTAACATGACATGCAGCTGAAAATCTGGAGTACCCTGTGGCAGCAACACACTTGATAAGGCAACCTTCACAATACCTTCACATCTGATATAACTTAGAACAGTGGTTCTCAACCTTTTTAATGCCGGGACCCCCAACCGGTCGTAAGTCGAGGACTAAACCGGTCGTAAGTCAAGGACTACCCAACCAATCGTAAGTCGAGGACTTTCCCTGCCCGGGAGCGCTGCGCATGCGTGGTTCCGCCCCCTGCGCCAGCCGAGGCGTAGCTGGCAAGCGGCAGAGACGGAGCAGGCCGACCACCAGCTGGCCCAGCTCAAGGGAGGTAAGGCACCCGCTGGAAAAGGGGGAAAAATGGCAGACAGCCTTGCTTGGCGACCCCCGTGAAATGGTCGATCGACCCCAAATGGGGTCGCGACCCATAGGTTGAGAACCACTGACTTAGAACTTCAGTGAATACTTTCTGACATACATTTTGGTTCTTTCAATGAGAATTAAACTTAGACCTTTACTTCCATGTATGTACTCGACTAACAAGGTCAGACAACTTTCATTCAGATCAATTATATGCTCTCCCTTTTTCTTAATTTCACAGACACACCACACACCTTTTCCCCTCTTTCAGTGCACATTCTATCATTTCTTCCTCTCTAAATTTCTAATTTCAATCCTCCATATGCCATGGTCATCACCAAATAGGTCCATAGATATTTACCAAGAATAACGCTTATGTCATATGTCTACCTCAAGTATCCCCTGCTTATTTCTTAGTTTTAGCATATTTTGTGCACATGCCACAAATGCCGACAAACCAAACTAAATTCTCTACTTCACTCTACTATAGCTTATCTAGAGATAAACAAGGCTGTAATATACTTGCTATTTACTGCACAAAGAAATTTTAAAAAATGGGAAGATTTAGGTAAGCAAACATATATAAAAATACATGGCTTCCAACCAGTTTTTCTATTACTTTTAAAGGTAAATACTGAGCCAGCCCTTTTCCTACTCTCTTAAGACTTCACCAATCTCCAACAATTCTTATAAGCATTATCAGCATTAGAGTAAAGGTGCACAATTCTAGGCTCTTAGATTCCCAGTGTTTTAGGAGGTCTTCCAAAGCTTTGATACGGCCTGGGGAGTATCCCAAACGTTATTAAATTATAATTTTTAGTGAATGGAAAATAATCATGTTAAGTATTATTAATTTTATTAATGATACTTTTATTAATTTTAATTGAATCTAAGTGTAAATTAAATTTAAGGGAAATCAGTATTTGACTTGGTCATAACGAATATGACAAAAGTCCAGGAAAAAATCTCTTCACTTCTTTTGCATGGGAGTCTGTATCTTATGAGAACATTAATAAATGCAAACAAGCCAATAAGCCCTGTCAAGTGTGGGGAGGAGTCAGGTGCAAGCAACCAAAACCCTCAGGGATAATCTCAAGCAGAAGCTTTATTATTAATTACCTATGTTAGAGGAATCTAGCCAGACTGACTGCATTCCCTTGGGAATGGTCAGATAAGGCTTTAGGGATTCTGGGGGTGTCAGGCCTTTGTCACTTCCTGCAAAGCGAGGTGTCTAAGCTCAGCCCTCTCTTAACACCTCCCTCCAGTCTAGCTGGAGGTTGTCAATGCCTTTTTTCACTGGCAAAGCAATTGCAATAGCGTTAAGAAAATGCGGCACAAAGCAACAAGTTTCCCTAGGGTTTTGTGCTGATTCATGAAAACATAAAATATTATTTTCTGCACTATATAGCATTTAATCTAGAGTAATCCAGACCATCAAAATGACAGTAAACAGGCTTTATACTGAAGTCAGAAATGACTAGGTCCAGTTGATCCTATGAAGATGCCTAAAGTGCCATCGTGAAGAATTGGCAAAGCCTCGGTCTCCACAACAGAATGTCCTTGTTTCCAAACACTTCAGGAGTTCAGCCCTTGTTATATATACCTCTATCTGATTACAATTTATAATGTATTCTTTTGATCTCTTATTTCCTCAGTATAAGGAGGTAGGTATTCAGGCTCTGAAATTTTAAGGAATGTCACAATTCACACTCAGGCTCTGAAATTTTAAGGAATGTCACAATTCACACTCAGGCTCTGAAATTTTAAGGAATGTCACAATTCACACTCAGGCTCTGAAATTTTAAGGAATGTCACAATTCACACTCAGTGTGAGTTTTAAAGGAATGGATTCACCGATACAGAAACATTATTGTAGGGTGAAAAAAAAAACGTAACCTGGGCTGAAAGGAGAAAAGGAGTTTTGCTGGTAGATCTCGGGGTGATCTGAAGCAGTTCAGTGAAGAGCTCTACCTCGGTTCTAGCAATAAAAACGGACGCGTCTTTCTGCCAGAATCCAAAGCAAGGGCGCGTCGCAGATCGATTATCGATCAGCCAAGAAAGGCAGCGACGGCGCGCAGGATGGCGAGAGGAAAGCTGAAGAGCAAGAAATGGACGCGACTACTCAAAGCAAAAACAGCTTCGGGCGGGCCGGACGAGAGTGGCGACGGAGACAACTCACCGTGAACTCCTGGAAGCCGCTCAGGGAGAAAGCGCCCTCCTCGTCCAGAAAAAGCTTGTCTAGGTCCATCTCGATCGAGGGGCGCG
>NW_015387351.1:623922-715935 GCF_001527695.2 Protobothrops mucrosquamatus | reverse complement strand
TCTGCTTCCAAAAAATAGCGGACAAGCGGGGGGGGGGGTTAAGTAGTAAAAAAAGTAGACTGTACAGCTTTAGATTACGTACCATTTCATCATAAAGCTTTTGAATAAAAAAATGTCCACTATTTTGTGAAAAAAAATAGTGAACATAATGTGAAAAAAGTGGACTGTCCACTCAAATAGTGGACACCTGGCAACCCTATCAAGGAGGCATGCATAGGCTCCTAGATACAAAAACATCTGGAGGAAGATTGAGCTGAGAAAATCACTGACTCAGTCACCCAGTTAGGTTCGTGAATAAATAGAAACTTGAATTTGGTTGCTAGTCGACTTAGGTTAAATTACAGTATGCTAAAAGCGTATGGGTGTTTTCATGCACAACCTTAAGAATGATTTCTCCCTAATAAATTCCCATTAATGTTACAGATTAGCTGTCCGTATTCTTTTGACTGCCTTGAAAAGGGTGGGGAGGGAAATGAGAGATCTGGTCTATGTTGTGTTAGATGGGCACATGTGGGAATTATGAGATGGTGAAATTAGAAAACGGGCCAGTAGTGTAGAGAGATATGGGAGTGGGAGCATCCCACATTCTCACAACAACTTTGTGTGCTAAATTAAACTCAACAGTAATGATGTGGCCAGTGCTAGATAGGCACAATACGGGCTAGTATCCAGGTTTCTCTCAGATCAAGTCCAATACTTAGAAAAATATGTTTTAATGCAGATTGTAAATTATTTATATATTCCTGAATACTGCAGCACAAAATGATGGCTGTGTTGAAATAAGGATTATTTGATAGCCTGATATGCAAAAAATAAAATAATGAATTTTGTTTATTGTC
Source organism: Protobothrops mucrosquamatus (assembly GCF_001527695.2). Taxonomy (NCBI): domain Eukaryota; kingdom Metazoa; phylum Chordata; class Lepidosauria; order Squamata; family Viperidae; genus Protobothrops; species Protobothrops mucrosquamatus. The sequence goes on along the minus strand of NW_015387351.1, from coordinate 715,096 downwards.
AAGAAGTGGTGAGTGAGTGGTGATATAAACTGACTGAAATAAATAAATCTGATGTTTTAGCTAATGTAAATTACTTTTTCTGAAAGAGGTATGTCTCTGCAGGACCATCCTCTGCTAACCAGGATATTGCTCTGAATGCCTCACACTTTATTGAATTAGGTGTACATAACATGGGATGATCCCAGCCACAATGGCAAGAGTAGATTTTTTTCCTAATATACGAGCAGTGAGAAGGATGGCATGATATTAAATTATAAATATCAAGTTGTACTGTTAATTGATAATGTGTGGAGATTACATGGTTAGACCATTTGTGTTATTTGACACCTGTATTCTTGATTTTACATTCTGGGAGTTTCTAGATTTCTTTTATATACCCCATAATGTTGGCTGTTGCAATGTATTGATTCAAACAACGTAACTACTCACTGCTTTTTTTTCCAATTTCCAAAGAAATGTTTTCTAGCATGTTGGATTTATTTTTGTAAGCAGTGAAACAGAAAGCATGCATATTCTTATTTGATATTTATATCTAAGCATTCTCTGCTGTGCTCTAGTGAATCCCCCCCATACGGAGACAGTAGCTAAATAAGTATAAAATAATGAGATTTAAATGTATCAGTGATAAAAATGGATAGTTGTGGATAGAGTGCTGTAAAAATGTTTTGCAAGACGTACAAGTGTTATCAGAGTCTTGAAAGTATGTGATGCAAATTGTAAATCTCAAATATTTTGATATTACTTGAACAAAATTAGGCAGTTTTTGGTTGCCTGTGTATAGAGATTCAGTATAGTGCCTTGGGTTAAAAGTATAATTCAAAGAGGGATTGCATCTCAAAATTAATGACTCACCTATCTGATGAATAGTCAGGTATTTTATTTGTCTAAAGTATGCCAGTATTATCTTCTGCCTTGTGCAGTGTTTCTCAACCTTGACAATTTTAAGGCATGTGGACTTCAACTCCCAGAATTCCACAGCCAGCAATGCTGGCTGTGGAATTCTGGGAGTTGAAGTCCACATGCCTTAAAATTGTCAAGGTTGAGAAACACTGCTAGAGAGTTTGAAATCTTTTTAGCTTTGTCCTGAGATAGTAATGTAAATGCCGGGCTCTGATTTTTAGCAATTGACGTATAGGGAGTGCCACTGAGTGATGCCATACAAAACAATCCTGTGCTATACTTGTTCAGGTAAATACCACTAATCTTACTTCCAGTGGAACCACAAAGTAAACATGTACTATGTGAACCTAAGAGGATTATGCATTGGGTTATCTGTTCCAGAGTTCTTTGCAGGTTGATCGAAAAGAGTGCAGTCATAGTCCAACATGCAGAATTTAATATTTGTTATCTATAGCTTCAAGTAATTTTCGTTCTTTATTCTCAATGTGTAAGTGGATTTTTTTTCTGCTCGTAACTATTGCCAAGAGTTTTAGGATTGACTTGTGATAAACAAGGGCCGTTACTAGCAGTTACAGATAACTGGAGGTTTGCCCAGGAATGTTTCTCGTTAGATTGTGTATTCACTGCAAATGATACACATGGTTTATACTAGTATACATCTTGGGACTGATTGCTTAGTCACTCCTGGCAATGTACTAGGAGGTTGTAAGCCCAAGAAGCTTTTGCTTACCCTCTGCCAACTGAGATTTTGTCAAGCCTATAATTGCTGAGAATTGTTATACTAGCACATTCCTTCCTTTCTAGCTGTGTGGCTTCTGCACATACAGCAACATTTAACAAGGCTGACTGGTAGAGTCCAGCAACTGCTGGAAAACAAAACAAAACAAAACATCCTGTTTACTCTTAGAGACAACGAGCTGACTATCAGCAAAGCATATTCATGGATTGGAACCATGCAGGGATTGGAATTATATTTCCAGTGGCTACTGTTATGAAGGCTTGAATTAAAAATAGCCAGATAATTTTTCTGTTATTCTGTGTAGTAACTTTTTAGATACCCTATGACAATAAAAGAATTAATGTGGCTCTACCAGAAAAATGGTAGTTATTACATTTTTAAAAGCCAGTCATGCTAGGATTAAAATATTTCAAATTCCTAGGTGACATCTGTATAACCATTATAAATGTGTAGGTGCCTGTAAATTTAACTTCAGTTTTTCAAAATATATGTTTCCATGATATACACTCATACTCTGGGGGATAATAATAAAAATCTAATAATATTTGAAATATCCACATAAATGAGTTAGCCAGGCATCTATCCTAGACATAAAGTCATAGACTTGCTTTTGACTCTGAAGCTTTTTTTTTTCAATTTTCTCTTATAATGAGAAAACAAATTTTCCAGGATTATTAAGATGATATATAGATGTATCTCTATTGAAAAACCTTAACTGATACTGATAAAACAGTAGAAAGTAATTGGAGTTGTTCTCATGTATAAAAAGGATGATTTTCTAAAAATTAATATAGCCGCAATTGTTATATAATTTTTTTGATCCTGATGGCATTTACTGCGCACTTCAACCTTTTATATTCCCGTGAATGTTTTTGATTGGTCTTACATTTCTTTCCCCAAAGATAAGTTCAAGTATCTGCAAATGTAGTACTGAAACAACACTTGAATACTTATTTCTGGGAACTACAGATCTCTCTGCCTTGCCCTCAGCCTTAACCATGTAGCAGAGAATGAGAGAGCTGCCTGCACTTTGTGAAAGAACTTGTAGAGCAATGTATTTAGCAATCTATTTGTGCTTATGGCAAGAGCATTCTGAAACAATCAATGTGGGTAAAGGAAGATTGGACCTTAGCACTGTTACCATTACTGAGCCTTAGGGTAGGAGTGGGCAATAAGTATGCTGGGCTCTTATAGGCCACAGAAGTTCAGCTCAGAATCATGAAGAACCCAACCTGTTTTCTGCTGACCAGATGACCAACTGACAACAGATTCCTGGTTTCTTGCTGCCCAAAACTCCGGTCAGACAACCAGGATGACCTTTGGACAGAAAAGTTTGCCAACCTATAATGATTGGGGAAGGATCAAAAATTGTATGAGAAATTCCATTAATTTGTCTTTTTTAAAAAAATAATAATAATCTTAACAAGTTGAGGAAGCTGCTGCTCTCTTGAAATTCACTGTGGTCCAGAAGATTTGGAAAGGGAAAGTAATTAATAGCTGGTAATACAATTGAGCCAGAATAAATGGAATCTTTTGTTATATTTTTGCCAATTCTTTCTGTAATGCCTGTCTTTGGGACTTTCCAGGTTGTTTTCCTCCACTTCATTACGTCCCCTGTTCCTCCTTAGTACTGGTTTTATTGGTATTCTGCTGTTGGAGAGATGGAAGCCCCAATTTTTATTGGATTTCTCAGGTAAGTGAACATAGTAAACGCAATAGAAGTTAGACTTTTGCAAATATAGTCTTTTACTTTGGGTTCTAATTCTGTTATTTCCTACTAGTGAAATTTAGGTGGTTTTTTTCTCTTAAGAACATTATGTGGCAAGCAAGGGTATTTCAGATCTGTGAACTGGTGCTAAACACTATTTGACAGTGGGAATTGCTGACTCAGGGGAACATCTATTCATGAGCTCATTTGTGTCACAATTTGCTTGGATTTTACTTAAACTGAATCAAGGCAGTGGTGTATTTCAGTTGGTTTGCACAGTATTGTATTGTCGACATGGGAAGCCACTGAGAATTAAAGTTTGTTTTTCAACTAAAGGTACAGTATTTGATTCTTTGCTTATATGCATCCTTTATCTTTGGTTGATTTGTAGAAAAATAATGCAGTTCTTGTGTTCTTAGGTCCTAAATATTTGAGTACCATGAGCCACAATTATGATTTTATGATACTGGTAGCTCTGCCCTCGTTTTAGCTTTAGCTTTTGAAGACTGGACATTTAGGGCATCCATCTGACAGATCCTGTGTATGTGAAGCAAGTTGTGATGTAATAATCTACGAATGAAGGCGAATATACATGTCCCAGGATAATATTGTAGGATCCAATCTGGGTTGGTCACCGGGACCAGAGGTCCTGTCTTCCGAGCTTTGTAGTAATTTATTTCATTTTAGATAACTTCTCTGATTCAAAAATAGCTATAGCCAACTTTTTCAGACTCTTGGCTAATTAAAGGGTTATCATAATTGAGAACGACGCAAAAGCCTCCTCTTTTCTTTCTGCTCAAAAAGCCCTTTTATCTATTTATCCTGTGGAGGTTGTTTATGACCAGCTGTTGAAACTAGGGCACTATAATTGATAACGAACATCCTGGTTGTTGAGGCACTGGAGGAAGATCACAAGGAAAGACCACATGCTACCTGTTGTAGTATGGGATTTGGGATTTGAAAGTTATTCAGAAAACACTGCAGAAATAATATTTCTCACTAACATGTATGAGATTAAAATAACTACTGCAAGAAATAAACTGTTTGCAAGATGTTAATCTCCATGAGTTTAATAATGACACATTTAATTAATAGGCCATTAACTGAATGAATGGGTTATACCAGTCATAATATTGGTTGAAGGAGTGAATGATAAAAGCAAGGAATGGTTAGATTCCCTACTTTAAGAAGTTAGGATTGAATTACGGTAATGCTTCATGAATAGTTAGAACTGCAGAAAAAACAATTGCTACCAGCCTGCCTTCCACTGAGGACCTGTATACTGCATGAGCCAGAAAGAGGGCTGTGAAAAGATCTACAGACCACCTCACATCCTGGACATAAACTGCTTCAACTTCTTCCCTCAAGATGATGCTATAGGGCAGAGGTCTCCAACCTAAGGACCGTGGCCCACTACTGGGCCGTGGCCTCTTGGCCACCGGGCCACATGAGTGGCTGGCCAGTGTACAGTACATGTGCGCACACTCAGAGTTCCTTGTGCCGGCGTTAACCCCATTTGCGGAGCGTGCATGCTCTCAGCCCCGTTCGTGCGCAAGTGTGCGCAGTCACATTTGCATGTGCGCATGCACGCATAAAGGTGCCTGTCCCTCCCTTTCCCAATGGATCGCCAACCCAGAAAGGTTGGAGACCCCTGCTATAGGGCATTGCACGCCAGAACAACTAGACTATCCTATGACTATCACTAAGTGTTGTATCTTATGATTTATGATGAATGTATTTTTATGATGATTATGATTATGATTTATCACTTGTTGCTTGTACGTACACTGAGAGCTTCAATACCAGAGACAAATTTCTTGTGTGTCCAACCATACTTGGCCAATAAAGAATTGTATTCTATTTCTACTTCTATTTCTATTTTTATTTTTATTATTTCTATTTCTATTTCCTTCTATTTCTTTCTATTATTCCCTGATTTTTCTCTCATGTTTCTTGTCCAAAGAAATGCATCCTGCCAGCTTAACTTCATGGATTTGGTTGGTGACAGCATTTGTAATATTACAAAATAATGTTCAGGAGTGTTGATTGCCCTCTATTTCAAGTAATGGAATTTTCATAAGACATTCCTATATTCCTGTTCGAGTGAGTGGATGCTAGTGGATGCTTGGAAATCTGTCTTCTTTTTCAAGAAGATGAGTTGTTTTATTATAAAACCCTGTTGTAGTTGAAATTCCAGAGGAGATGTGGCATTCATGATTAATTGTTGGTTCTTACAAAGAGTTATGATTAGATGATTAGGACTTTCTTGGAGAGAGTATGGCATAATCTTTAGCTGTAGTCCATATAGAGCAGTGTTTCTCAACCTTGACAATTTTAAGGCATGTGGCCTTCACCTCCCAGAATTCCACAGCCAGCAATGCTGGCTGTGGAATTCTGGGAGTTGAAGTCCACATGCCTTAAAATTGTCAAGGTTGAGAAACACTGATATAGAGGGTTCCTCACTTTCAGTTCTTAAAGGAGAAATATCATGCAGTTCTGTTGCATTTGATTAGAAAAATTTTGTTTGCTTGTATTTATGCCAGTTTCTTGATAATTTTTATATATTTCCATATAGCTAAACTTGATGCTTTGCTTTGTAGACATTGTAAGAAGGCATGGTTTACAGTAATACTTGATAGTGGCAAAAAATCAGCAGGAGTCTTTATAACATTTTTGTTAAAAAGGATGAGCTTTCAGGAGCTTATACATTTTCATAAAATGTGTTAGTAAGAAAAGGTGCTATCGGACCTCTTGAGAGTTTTCGGATTTACTTACAAATCATTTTGACAGAGCTGCTCTTTTCAGAGGTGCATTGGAATTCTAAAAAAATTCGGTATCTTTTTAGTGAACACTTATTGTTCAGACTGAAATCTAGAAGGGGACGCTTCTTTTCTAGGCCTCCTTCTGCTTCTTGTTTATCATGCTGAGCATTTTCTTGAAGCTCTGTGATTAGGAATTTGGCAAAATAGACTTGCTTCTTTTGGATTCATCGGGGAACCCCAATTATCAAATTTATCAAATTGTCAATTTTGCACCAGTTTGGGGAATTGATGCTTCTTTTGCATTTTCTAAGCTTCCAAAATAAAATACGGCGAAACGGGTGAAAATAGGGCTAATGTTACTGAACGGGTTAATTAAGGCTGTACAGGCCTTTCAAATCTCCGAGGAAGAGCAAAACAGGCTGATGTAGACCAGTCATAGCGCTCCAACACGTGATGACTAGCTTCCACTCTTTTGCAGGCAGTACAGTATTCAGAATAGTCACAGATGCATTAAATGCCCATTGTATTAAGCTGCTGAGTTAACAGTAGTTTTTTCATGTGATAGAATAGCTTCTGTCTTTCATAGGGGCAGTAGTTCTTACAGTGACTATGATTATTGGGTGCCTGTGTTAGGGGTGTTTGCCAAATCTGGCTCACAAACTTCACAAGATTGTTTCCCATTGTTTCAATGAGCTGTTCAGAGTTTGTACACAACAGAAAAACCCTGATTGCAGCTTGTAGGGACTATATGCAGGCCTTCATGGTTGCTTGCGGCAGGACGCCACGTGGCCTCCTGCCACGAGCGACGGCAATGGCCCAAAGAGCCGTGTGGCTTCTTGCAACGAGCGGCGGAAACAGCCCGAAGCACCATGTGGCATCCTTCTGTGAGCAGTGGAAATGGCCCGAAGCACCATGCGGCGTCCTGCCACGAGCAATGGCAACGGCGTGAAGCGCCACACGGCTTGACAAGTGTCGGGGGATGGGAGGCCTAGTTGTGGTGGTCCTACCGGTAAGATAAGCAGGTGCAGGGCGTGTGGGGCAGCTTCACCCCCCCACCCCGCCCTCACCCCCAAACTAGGACTTACTTTCGGGGGGCTTATATTAGCCCCACCCCAAAAATTAAGCTGGGGCTTAGTTTTTTTTGGGGGGGGGCTTCTTTTGGGGGAAACATGATATATGTTAATATAGTACCACAGTATTTGGACAATTTCTAAAGTGTGGGTCTTGCTTTCCCTTAGTCCTTGTGATACCTACAGTTATAAAGCTAAGCTCTTCAGCTCTGTATATAAAAACCAATTTGTTGAAGAAAGAAACATATACATGTGTATAGAATCTGAATTTCTATGTTTCATTTCTCAGTTAATGCTTTAAACCCCCCCCTCCCCATTTTTTTATCCTGCAGTACAACCCATAGAAGAACCTGGGGGAGACAGGTAGGCATGTTCCTAATATTCTGGGGAAGATCTTTACTTCTGTCATTTTTCCTTGCCCTTGTCTGCCTTTTTACTTCAAGTAGCTCAGTGTTTTGATTTGTGATATTATTTGAAATTCCTTAAACATTCTTTAACCTATTTTATTTGATCTTATTTTATAGGATTGGGAACTGAAATACACAAATTTAATTATTTATCGTGTCAGATCAGATCACAGATCATACTTTCAAACCCTCGAAAACTGTTCCTCTGGGTGGATGTCCCTTCTGAAAAATATCCTTATATTGGTTTAAAAGCCAAGCACTTTCAAACAAAGTGCGGTGTTTTTAACTGGACCTTGGTTAGCCTGTTGTGGAGATTGTTGTATTAAATATAATATTGGGTGTCATTTTGAAGGCTTGGTTTGCTAATATGTAGTTTTTTATTCCAGTGACCATGAGATGAGAGGAGCCCAACCTCACCTGCTCAGTGTATCAGAACTCTGTCGTTGCTTGGCTGAGAGCTGGATTACCTTTAGGCTATATCTGCAGGAACTTCTGCAGTATAAGAAGCAAAACCCTGCCAAGGTATGTATGGAATCAATGGGGCCTTTCATGTAAGAAGACAAAGCCTAGTTACTGTTGTGCTAGGGAAAGTTGTCCGACGTTTGCATTCAGAAAAAGGCATTAAAATGCATGTTTGCCTTCAGAGGAAGAGATTAAAATGCATAGTCTCTGGGAGTTAGAACTGATTCATACCTAACATTTTTCTGCATGGACGTTAAAATAACTATATTTGGACATGGTCATCCTGGCGTACATACAGTGTTTTAAGCAGTGATCTTAAAGCATTGCTCCAGGTATGTGGAAACAAAGAACTGTAATAGAGGTTTTATTACATCACTTCAGTTGAAATACAGGTAAGACAAGTTATTTCCCAGCAGTTGTCCTGATGGAGCTATACATTGGTATTTCTGCCCCAAAAGGCAGCAGCCTTGTGTTTCCTTTTGCTGTGTTTTCTAATCCAAAGCATATACTGGGATAGCAGTGTGAATTGATCTTTCAGACAACATAGGGGAAAAAAGGAAAGGAAATGTGGGCATAAATTACAAGTAATGTTATGTTTTAAAATGGCATTTCAGCCTTTTTAAATAAATTGCACCACTCACAACATTATTTGGATTAGCTCACTGCTAACAAAGTTGTTCTTAAGACTTTTGTAGATTGTTTGTTCATAATATCATTTCTAAGCATTTCCTGTTTTTTACTGTTATTAATTTAGGGTTTAATAACATTTGTTTTTTGTGCATTTGTGCTTAGTTTGCATATTACTTCATTTGATGCAGCCTTCTCTGTGGATTAATTATGGCTTGTCCGAGGGAAGCAAAAAGCATCTTAATTAGTATGTGCAAGAAGGACAGTTAACAATATATTTCAGGCATGTAGCTTGCTATTCTTGTTTTTTTTCCCCTTCTATTCAGAAGCTAAATATTAGCTAGCTAGGATCAGTCTTAGAGTACGTGAAACAGATTTGTGGATGAATGCAAGCAACATTAAAGAATGAAAGGGCCCTGTAATTTGGGAGGCACTCTAAGTCTGTTACGAAGAAGGCTACGTACACTAGCTATTCTGAGAGTGTTTTTCCCCCCCTAAGCATTATTTTTGTCCCTCTTACTTCTTCTTTGCCCAGTTCTGTGCCAGAATCTGCTCAGGATGCTTGATTCTAGCAATTGTAGGACACTATGTTCCAGGAATCATGATCTCCTACATTGTCTGTGAGTATGTTTATTAACCCTTTGCATCCCTTTAAAACTAAAGATACACTTTTACTAACAAATATCATAAGCTTCTAGGCACCTTCTAGGAATTCACAGGAATTTTCAGCAAACCAATTTAAAAGAAAATACAGCAAATTTTTCAAAGGGTATCGTGCAAATCTTTCTGTAAAGCCAGTAGTAGATGTTTCAAATGGTGGTATCTATTTCCTCTGCCAGCTCCACAAGAAAATAAAGCTTGGGGATAAGGGCAATCATATTTTTTGGTGTGTGGGAAGCATCTGGCAAAGTTATTTTTGCAGTTTATTCAATTTCAGTTCTGGAATCTAAGGATTTTTTTTCCTGTTTATGCATTATTAACAATGTTGGTCCTGATCTTATGATCTTCAGCTAGAGAGATTAAGGGCTGAATTTGTACAGTATTGGTACTATGTCAGGCCCAGGGGGATTCACTGAACATAAGAAGCACTGAGAGTAACTGGCAACTTAACGTTCCTAGAGAAGACATGAACTGCCTTAGCGTCAGAGAATATACTGTATATGTTTTTAACACATCTCTGAGTTTTATCCATATTTCCAGTACTTAGCATTCTGCTGTGGCCACTGGTAGTTTACCATGAACTCATTCAGAGAATGTATACCCGTTTGGAGCCCATCCTAATGAAACTGGACTACAGTATGAAGGTGGAGACTCTGCATCTTAAACACGAAAAGAAAAGTAAGTCGACTGCTCTTTGCTACTTAAAATGCAGGTCAAAAGAATTGCTAAAGAAATGCTGGACTGACCGGTTTCTCCAGTGGGCACAGGGCCTAGAAAGCCTGTAGATGTATGGATGTCAGTGTGCAATTGGGACAAGGAGCACAAAGAAGCACACACTGTAAAAAACAAAACAAAAACAACTTGTTATAAAATAGTATTTTCTTAAGCCTTTTTCCGCAGGACTGACTCACAGAAGCCATGGGCAATATTTATTTTGTTTTACTCTGCAGAGCGTCAAGGAAAGATTGAGCCAGAGGCTGGCAGTGAACCAATGGCAGAAACAGAAAGTGAGAGTGAAGCAGAACTGTCTGGCTACTCTACAGTGGTAAGGGTGAGGGAAGAAGCAAAAAAAGGGCGAAGCGTGATCAAACGAAAGAGTGGGGGGCGGCTGGAGACCTGGCACTGAGAGAGTTACAGGAGTCTGGAGAGAGCGATGAGCTGAACTTCACACTGGGGATGGGTTGTGTGTGTGAGGACAATCATTTGGTTTGCATCATTGGATGCTTCTACCCAGTGAGCCTTTGGGTCCTTCAAGCATGAGGTTTCTCTTTGACGGCTTCCTGTTGAGAGCAACTTTAGGTTTCTCGTGATTTGTGTAGAGGCAAAGTAATGCGGGGGAAGGGAACCTTTTTTAATCTCAAAAGCGACATTCACTTAGATAAGTCTACTCCGCTGGAAGTAGTGATCTCTTGTATTAGATACTTAAAGCCCAGCAGAGGTAAATAAATTTTAAGGGAGTTTTAAAGACTTTTGTAGATTGTTTGTTCATAATATCATTTCTAAGCATTTCCTGTTTTTGACTGTTATTAATTTAGGGTTTAATAACTTTTGTTTTTTGTGCGTTTGTGCTTAGTTTGCATATTACTTCTTTCTTTTTTTTTTTATAAACAAACTTTATTGATTTCCCCCCCCCCCGAAATAAACAAACATACAATTATGGCATAAGTCAATAATACAATTAATAAAAAAAACAAACTAAAAAAACCTCCCATTCTAAGATGCTCAGTAACCTCACAGGAACACATTCCCTCTCTTCAACCTACTTCCCTCCTTCCTTCTACCTCCTTCCCTCCTCTCCACCTTCTCAACCACTCTACTCTACACATCCNGCCTCACAGGACCACATTCCCTCTCACCAACCTACTTCCCTCCTCCTTCTTTCTACCTCCTTCCCTCTTCCCTCTCAACCACTCTACTCTACACATCCCCCCTCCTTCCCTCCTCCTCTTCCAAATGTGTTCCTGGAGGTCAACCGAGCCTCCATTCTTATCTCACTACCATTCTAGTATACCAAAATACATAAGAAATACATATTACTTCTTTTGATGCAGCCTTCTCTGTGGATTAATTATGGCTTGTCCGAGGGAAGCAAAAAGCATCTTAATTAGTATGTGCAAGAAGGACAGTTAACAATATATTTCAGGCATGTAGCTTGCTATATATATATATAAATCTTATATTCACACATAAGTATATTCGTGTGCCTCTCGATTTGGGAATAAAATTATATTTTGTTTAAAAAAGAATTTGTTCAACGCATTTTTATTTAGTTTTGAACAATAATCATGTCATAGCCTCACCTGAAATAGGAGGTGAAATGTTTCAGACCAATCTTTTCCCTGAGATTCTTAAAGCTGGCAGACTAAAAGTAGCGGATCCTTCATGTTTTTGAATGTAATAATATAAATTCCGTCAATGCTGACTGTTTGCAACAGCTTTCCTTTAGGTTCATAGGTAGTAAGATCCTCTTGTTTTTTAAATTATGAACTACTTTTCCCAATGTGGCAGTTTGTTAAGCAGTCAGAAGGAGCATTCTAGCAATCCATATGGATATCTTTGCATGTTATTTGGACTTGCCGCTGCTCTGGGTTGTAGTTTCACTTGTGTTATTCATCGTAATTTGTTGAAGGAGGATGCAGCATCTAGGGCAGACATGTCAAACACAAGGCCCGGGGGCTGGATGCGGCCCACAAAGTGGTTTCATGCCCGCGAAGTCATCCTGGAAACAGTGAGGGAACGGCCCCCGCTGCCTTGGCCCTGGCCCAGGCCGGCCGGGAGGGAGCCAATGTACAATTTTGTGGTGGCCATCTATGCTGAAACGCATTCGGTCTTAGCTCCACAAGGCCGTCTGGAAACAGCGAGGAACCAGCCTCTGCCGCGTCGGCCCCGCCCCCTGGGTGCATGCTGGGGAGGTGTCACCCTTTGTGAGGAATGAAGAAATGCACCATCGCCTGAAAGTGGCCAGAAAATGTCCTCGCCTACTTCACGTATCTGGCTTGATGGGCTCTGGGGGAGGTGTTTCGGCAGGCAGCGGGGCACTCTCCTCACAGCGAGAGACTGAGCCGGGCAGCGCAAATCCAAAAAGAAATATGAGGCCGCCCAGCTCCCAGCCTACCTGGTTTAAGCAGGCAGCGGGGCACTCTCTTCACAGCGCCAAAAGCTGAGCCGGGTGGTGCGAATCTGATGAGAAGTGCAATGCTGCCTAGCCCCCAGCCTGCCCAGTTTCAGCAGGCAGCAAGGTGCAAAGCTGGCAAGCTTCGCACCACCCGGCTCAACCTCTCGGCGCTGTGAGGAGAGCGCCCCGTTGCCTGCCGAAACCAGGCAGGCTGGGTGCTGGGCGGCATCGCGCTTCTTTTTGGATTTGCACCGTCCGGTTCAGCCTCTTGGCGCTATGAGGAAAGCGCCCCGCTACCTGACGAAACCACGCAGGCTGAGGGCTGGGCGGCATTGCGCAGGCAACGTTGACTCTCACGCTGCTCATGGCATCCCCTCCCCCAGAGCCCACCAAGCCAGATATGTGAAGTAGGTGAGGGCCATGTGCTGGCCACTTCCAGGCGATGGTGCATTTCTTCATTCCTCACAAAGGGTGACACCTCCCCAGCTGCGTTTCTTGCCTGGGCATTTGACCTCTGCTGTCCAGGGCTCCCGGCAGCCCGCACCACCATCCAGCCCCCCCCCCCCCGCATGGCCTGGGAGGAACAGTGAGGCTCCTCCAGTGGACCATGCCTTGACACTTGCCCTGGTCCCACCCCCTTCTGCCAGAGACCCTCAGATCTGTCCCACTTCTGCCCAGGACCCCACAGGCACCCTTGACACAAACGATGTAGAGCTGGCCACGCCCACCCAGTAGGCCACGCCCACTCCATCCACGCCCACCCAGTAGGCCACATTCACCTGGCACCCCAAGGGCAACCGCAATGAAATTGAGTTTGACACCCCTGATCTAGGATGAGCATTGATCCGATAGGGGACATGGCTGGGTTGGCATTCAAGATGCATTCTCTCTGTGGAGTTTTTAACTGAGCTCATCCAGCCTTGCCATACAATCTTAATGTTATCTTTATTGCAGGTAGATGTGAAGAAGACAGCTCTGGCATTAGCAATCACAGATTCTGAACTCTCTGATGAGGAGGCCTCTATCCTAGAAAGTGGGGGATTCACGGTCTCCAGAGCTACAACTCCACAACTGACAGATGTGTCCGAAGGTGGTATATTTTTTTTCCCCGTACCAAGTTTCATATTTCAGCTTGGAGCTGCCGAATGATACAATACGAATTATATTGTTTTGTGGCAGAACTAAGAATTCATGAGAAAAATGAATCAAGAACTGGAAAGGATCACATAATTCTGAATGTTTCTGGCTTCATAGTACACGTAGATTGCAGTATCTTTTCCATGTTAATTTTCTAACTGTTCCTTAATTTGGAAGTTACTGGTGCTACAAAAATTAGCCCAGTTATATTACAGAATTATAAACAAAACTTCATTGGCTTCATTGGATTGGTTTCCACTGCCCTTGCAGTCTTTTTTCTTCATCTCCACCCTCTAACAAAATGGCACCCAAGATTATGACCTACAGCAACCATGCCAGCCTAGATCCTAGCCTGTCCTTTAACTTTTCCTGAAAAATATTTGTAGAAGAGGTGTTTGTCTGCCATTACAGGCCTGAAAAGAAGAAGGGAGGCATTTCAATGGGGAATTCTGTTCCTTGTAGAGCCATCCAAAGCAAGGGATGGTATATTATCATATTAATTTTCCATTCATTGTTTGGAGTGGGGTGTGACTCAAACTTAAGTTTTGAATTAAACCTGCTTTGACAAAGACTCAGAAATGACTTTTGGAAATGCAAAGCTCTGGTGCTACTGCTGGCCAATATAATTATGAATTCTTTATAAACTGAAATTTGATAATGCATATTTACCAGTGGTACTTTATCCTTATAGCAAGATATAATAAAGAAAAGCTTTAGTAAGCTTCCTGTGTAGATTGTGACTTTGAGATTGGGCTAGTCATACAGTGCTTGGCTTATAGAACCTCAGGCGGAAAAGATGAAAAACGTTGTAATGCCAGTCAGAAGGGGGGAAAAAAGGAACAAAAGCCAGGCAAGCATATTCAGAAATTGGTATAGTAAACAAGATTGAAACCCATATTTGAGCTAGCAGCCAAATTAAAGATTCAGAGCAGGAATCTCTGGAGCGCTAAACGTTACGTGCTTACTAACTGCCTATCTGCTTTTTTTTTTTTTAGATCTGGACCAGCAGAGCCTCCCCAGTGAGCCTGAGGAATCCTTCTCCAAGGATTTAGCAGAATTCCCTTCGGTGGAAGAGTTCCATTCCAAAGACTTGGGACCATCCAACGAAGATGAGAATTTTGGAGTTCCCATTCAAAGTGTGCAACAGCTAACCTCTGCTGAAGAGGACGCCGCTGCCGCCATGAATCCGGACACATCCATTCTGTGCCTGGCCTCACCCCTGCATTTTGTAAATACTCATTTCAATGGGAACGGGCAGGCGGTAGTGGGAGGAACCCCCGAGTCCCAAGCGACCTGCGCACAAGGCCTGGGGCTACACATCGATTCGTTGAGTCAAGAGATTGTCACTACGGCTATCAGTACAGTTGTGCAGAACACCCTGTCAGCTCTGCTCCACTCCTCAGAGGACACCGAAGGGCCTTGTTTCTCTGAGTTCCTGCCTACTGAACCCGAGGAGAGACTCAGTTTCCAGGCACAGCTATCTGAGAACGAGGAGGTGGGAACAGCTCCTCTGCCTGGGAAAGAAGAAGAGGAGGAGGAGGAGGAGGAGGAGGAGGAGGAGGAGGAGGAGGAAGCCGATGATTTTGAGCTGCTTGACCAGCAGGAGCTGGAGCAAATGGATGCAGAGCTGGGCCTTTCTGGAGAAACAGAAGCTCCAGGAGCTCCTTCCCAACCTCCTGAAGAACTGTCACCCTGATCTCCCTGTTCAGTCTTCTCTTTTCTGTAGCTGCAAGAAAGGACAAACAGACACATAGAGAAGTTATAGGCCATACCGAAGGACAGATAGACATGTGGCGAAGTCCAAGCAAAGCACCCAAACTCGCAGTGTTATGTCTGGAATCAAAAGTTGTTGTCCTCCTCCTCCTAGTATTGGCCTTTCCACCAGGGCCTCTGTTTCTGCCCCAGGCTTCTCAGTGATGATGCAGTCTTTTGTCTGCTGCTGCAATTTTTCTGTCTCAAGTCTTGTTTTGCGGTTTTTAATTTCGCACACATTTTCTGCTCTTCCTGCCACTACGACTTCCTGCTCATCCTCATGTATCCAGTAGGAAATAAAAGGAGTTCTATTCAGCAGAGAGGGTGTAAATAATTTAAAGAGAGCATTGGTCGGTTAATTGAACAGGAAGGAAAAAAAACGTTCTTTGGAGAAATAGATTTGGGGTTGGTTTGTGTTTTTTGACAGGAAATTGGGGAACGGAAAGTAGGTTTTCAGTAGTGATACCATATAGAGAATTTTTTTTTCTGCGAAAATGGAAGGCCATCTGGACTTAAGCCACCTTGCACAGAAAAAGCCAAGTGCTTCTGCCGCACCAAGAACCAGTCCTATCTTCTCAAAATATTTTAAACCTTCGGTTCTATTTTCCTCTGTATGTAGGGTGAATGTACACTATGCCCAGTGGTTTCCAGGAAGGCATAGCCTGATTTTATTTATTCTGAACTACGTATCTAGCTGTCTGGATTTTTTTTAAAAATTCGCTTGGATGAACTCAATTTTAATTGTAGAATCTGGCAGCCTTCCTCTTTCCCTTTCTGCTGCACTTTAAATACAAATATTTCTTTCTTGTTGGCATCAGCCCTGCCCTGAAACATCCTGAGCAGAAGGCGTTCTTCTAGTGCCCTCGGCCTTTGCCTCGGGGAGAGAAGCAGAGCAGCTAGAAAAGACAACTGTGTGAGACGCTAGAAAGAATTCTAGCGTCAAAGGGGGAGAAGGCTACCCATTTTGCCTATCGACCCCATTCACTTTTGAAAGACTTAAAGCATTTCCATTGGTAATGTTGTTGTTAATTAGAGCAGAATGTGCATTTCTATTTTCAGGAGAAAGAACTGGGCAACACGGTCTTTCCCCCCCCCCCCACTCCCCTCCCCAAAAGCGGTTGATGTCTGTGGGGATGGGTTTGTGGAATTTTACAGGAAACAAAATAAAACATAAAATGGCTTATAAGGTTGCAAAGGTCAATATTTTTTACTCTAAAGTAGCAGAGCTTTTCCAGTGTATCAGCTTAGTCGCTGCAAAGCTACGCCGGTTTAGCAATGGCCTTAATTGAACGGCTTTTGGTTTGTTTCCTCACTTCTGCCTGTTTCAGCCAGTTTTCCCCATGGATTGTCGGTCTTGGTATTGTTGCTTGTTTTCCAAGGGAATATACAGACCATAGTGCAAACATAGCACTATGGGTTGGTTGTCCTCCCTTTGTGTAAAGTATTCAAGATATACAGTATGTCACCCAGCGATTAGTATGCTAGGATGAAGAAAATCTGCAACTTAAGATTTGCAAATGCAGGCTCCGAATCTCTTGTTACCAGTCCTGTAGGACTCTGTCCTTGAGCTGCTCTTCTAAATTACTTGCCTAAGGTGCACGAAAGGCCTCTGAGGACATCCAAACACCTTTGCAATTCCTGGCTCCACATCCAACCTGCCCCCTTCCCTAACTTTTGACAACTACTAGGAAGATAACTGTACTTAACCGCCTTCTTCCTTTTTCTCCTTTCGGACTTCTGATAAAAGGTGAATGAATTTGTAGATGTCTGCTGCGTAGCGCAACTGTTTTGTTGGCCAGCGCTGGCTCCTTTTCTGTCCTGTATTGCCTGCCCCTCCCTCAAAAGGAGTGGAGTTGGGGTGACTGTGAATAACAGCTTCCTCTGACTGTCTGCACTTTGGAAACAGGCAGCTTTGTGGCACTGAGTGTATAGCCTGCCTACCCTTTTGTGTTGTGCCCGGGCAACAAATTTTTCCATCCCTCTCAATAGAGCCCTAACTTTTTCTTTCTGATGCAGAAGGCATGTATTGTGTTGATATTTCTCTCTGGTTCTTTATGCTTTCTTCCTTTCCTTTGGCGGCAGCAATGCCCTGCTGCTCCAGGATAGAGGCTCCTAATGAAGGGCTGGGAAACAGCTATCATTGCCCAGGAAAGGTGAAAGGTTCCAAATTGTGTAGCAGTGTTTATTCTATGGCTAAATATTTAAAAATGAAATGTAGTCTTTTTAATAAAAAAAAAGTTTAAAGATTTGAATTTTGGGTGAAAGATGTTTTTTCTTAGTCAACTTATCAAGAGTTTGCACATTTTTTTACTTCCATCAGTGTGTGAGCGGTGATTCCTAAGTCAAAACTGGAAAGCTTTTACCATTTGAATGTACGTTACAGTTCAGCTAAGCCTGTTACAGACATAAATCCAGGTAATTGTGTCTCTTATTTATCAGTGAAGATTGCATCTGATTAATCTTGAGCAGGAGAAAAACTCTTTGAGAAAGAATATATGTATAATTCTTTTTCATACCAAATCCCCTTTATATCACCAAAGAGGTGTATTAAGAACCTCTTAAGTGTCTTGAAAGCTACCAAGTTTGTAAAAAATAGTTGACAGGTGCACTATGCTTTTTTTTACAATGATAGGAAAATATAATTCTGGTTATCATCCTGAAGATCTTTGGTTTGATTTCCAAGTGTAAAATTATAATTTTCAAATAGGAAAAAGAAGGGAAGTGCATGAGAACATTAAATTTAGATAGTGTTAAGTTCAAGAAAGGTCATGTTCTCAGCATTGTTTCAATCTGTTCTCATAATAATAATAATAAAGTTGAAAGGGACCTTGGAGGTCATCTAGTCCAACCCCCTGCTCAGGCAGGAAACCCTATACCATTTCGGACAAATGGCTGTCCAGTCTCTTCTTAAAAACTTCCAGTGTTGGAGCACTCACCGCTTCTGGAGGCAGGTTGTTCCACTGGTTAATTGTTCTAACTGTCAGGAAGTTTCTCCTTAATTCTAGGTTGCTTCTCTCCTTCTCTCTTCCATTTAGAAAAAAAATACACTAATAGTCTTTGTAGTCGTATTTATAATCCTTCAATAGTTAAGGCATAGGACCAAGCTTGTGCTGTCACTTTTCAGAATCCGAAGTATCCTTTAAAGTTTTCTAACGATACATAGATAAGTAAAAACACCGAATATCAATGCCAGCTTTTATTACAAAGATTTAACAGTAAGAATAAAGAAAGAGACTAGCCAGGGAAATATTCTAGAAAAGTTCTCAATAAATAAAAATGGGACCCCTCCATGAGCTGGATCAAAATTGATCAGTCAGTTCAAGTAGAAGTTCTATTCCTATTCAAGATTTTAAAAAAGTCTTACAGCTTCTGTCCTGTATTATTCTGCAAAACTAAAAGCAAAGAAATATTTTAGCCAGCAGTGCTACTAACATCTTTTCTTCTTTTCAGCAGAGACTGTTGGATGTTGGTAGATGTCCATCACTAGCGTTCCAAAGAAAACTGTCATAAGAACCAACGTCATGAATGACTGTGTTCCAAGAAGTTAGGCAACGGTGCAGCATAACTTCTTCACAATAGGAAAGAATTATTCTATGCATAGTCTTGTTGCAGGAGACAGTTTATACAGTGTTGGATTCACAAAACAGTTTGTAGGAAGATTTGTCATGGCTTTTTCTAATCTCAGTAAGGCAAGGATCAAATGGTATTCCAAGGACTTAAAATCTATTTTCAAAAAGGACTTACAATGGAGTTTACTACTTTATAGTCCCCCAATTCTAAGTATTTAAAAAAAATGGCCAATTATATCTGTTCCTCAGATTTTATACACTGTGTGCAGCCTGTAGGAGATGTATCAGTTTCTTACAGTACCTCGATGTGGGCCGAGGACTATTACAGGTAGAAGCCTGAGATCCCTGAATGGAGAGCGCTTCCAGTTTTTCACTTGCTTGGAGTGACATCAGCACCTAGAAAGGAAACTAATAGTTATTTAGATATCTAGGGCTGCATTCTCACAAATCAATTCATTCTAAACTCCTTAAAAAAAAATCTCCATTTTCAGAGGAATAAAATTCACAAGGGAAGAAAAAAACACACACTACCCTTCCTGAATATGCTTACTAGCAAAAGAAAAAAATGGCAAATTTAAAAATGCAACTCTGTCAAAAAAAAACAATCCGCACAAAACAAGTGGTCCATTACCAAAGTAACAACCCAACCTCCCACAAGTGAAGCTATGTAAGAACATTATTCAGAACACCAGAAAGAGTTAACAGAACGCCTATGCAACATCTAACAAAATGGATACCCATGCAACTTAATCAAAAAGTGCTTGATCACTCAACCCACTATAGCATAACCAATACAAGCTATGAAAACAATAGCAATAACACACATCAAAAAATCTTAGAAACAACCACCAACTATTACAACCGCACGGCACCACTGTAGCACACAAAGCAACTGAAGCCCTCCAAAACATCTTAAGTAAGTCAAAAGACTACTAGGCCAAGAAGAAAAAAAGGAGTCATTTACATTTAGTACAGAATGTAAAGACAGTAGCAGCCACCATGTAGGACAGACAGGCAGAAGACAAGCAGAGCACATGCAGGTACCCCAACTAGCAGTCAGTGAGAAGAGTCCTTAATCTCATAACACATGGACAGATTCGATCAGTTTCAACTGGGAAACTGAGCAGCCTAGAACAAACTGAATCCATTAAGGCTTGGAATTCCTGAAAGCTTGGCATTCAGACAAATCAAGCATCAATAGACACAAATAAACCACATTCAGACATCATTCCAAACAGACAATAAAACTAAAGACAGAAAAAGATCAGAATATATTCTTACCAACAGTCAATACCCCAGATAAACAGGATTAACGCCAGACAAACAGGCAGAAAATAATACCCTAATCTAGGAATTACTAAGGGAAAAAAACCACACCTCAACCAACACTAGCAGGGCAAGCTACCGTATATAAACAGGGAACAAACCCCACATTCACCAGCACTGAAGAAATTACCTAGATAGGTCATGAAATGTCTGCAGGCAAACAACCAAGCTAAGAGAACACCAAGGATTCAATTTTTCCAAATAGCCTCTTTTATTTCCTCCCCAAATTAGCAGCAAGAAAAGCTAGATAATATATCTTTTTTTAAAAAAAATTACTGTATCTTGTTAACAAAAGATTTGTGACAGATAGGAATACTTAAAAAAAATAAATATCAAAATATATTAAAAATACGATATTAAGACTAAATAATGGAACAAACTGCTAAAGATCCTATGCCTAGCTAACGTAAAATTAATTTTACATTCCCAATCACGTGATTGTTGTACAAAGAAATGGAGGCTTAATGATGGCTGCTTATTAAGTTAACTGAGAGGGTAGAGAGAGTCAAGTCTTAGATGAATAGAAATCAGGAGACAAAATGAGATTAAATAAACATACTGACTTTTCCAGTAGCATTGGGTGCCAGTATTTACAGTGGCATTCTCTAAGACTAAAAAGAACTGTCTCTAATAGAATACCCTTTTTTAGATCGAATGCATAACATTTTAATTCTTAACTAGCAAAGTTTGAGAGGAAAACTTCTATGGTGCTTTTGAGGGCCTACACCGACGTACTGCCAGTCTCCAATCCTTTCCCCACTGGATCAGAGTTCATAGTCATCCATCATCACCCTTCAAAGTTACAGAATGTGTACCTGGTGAATCTTGGACTGCTGACCAATGGAGCGTAAAGCAAAGAGTGCTGCCTCTTGCACGGCGGGATGGGAGTCGCAGCAGGCCACATCCAGCAGAAGTTCAGGGGCTCTGCTCTGGATCAGCAGATCTCCCCCCTCCGCAGACTGTCGTCCCAGGTTGCCCAGTGCCGAAGCGGCATTGCAACGGGTCCTTGCCTGAGAATCCCCCAGGAGCCGAACAAGCCAAGGCACTGCTTTGTTAAAACCCTGCATTAAAGGACCGGCCTGGTAGGCTGCATTACCAACAGCAAAGCTGGCTGAGCAACGCACGTGTTCATCTTCATCGGAAAGACAATCCAACAGAGGTTCCTGCAGCCCCGCCTTGTCCCACAATACACGAGAAAATCCTTGTCCGTGTCGTAGTAGATTGCCTACAAGGCTACAAGCTCTGGCTCGGATCAGGCACTCCCGATGGCAAAGCACATGGTTCAACAGCTGGGAAGCTGAATCTGAGTCGATCAGGAGCTTCTGCAGGAAAGGCAAGTGAGCAGGACTGGCCCGGGCTATGTGAGTGAGCAGGGAGAGCAGATCTGCGGTAACAGCTACCTGATCCGAAAGCAAAATGGCTGACAAGAAGACAATGGCTTGTTCTGAGGTGGCTACTTCCACCACTTGGTCAATGATTGCCTCATCACTCAATACCAAGCGGCATAAAAGGCTCAAAGGCAACTCAGTCTCTGAGATGGGAAGATGCTGAATGGAGACCTAAGGAAAAGAGAGCAAAGGAAGGGAGTCCAGGAACGGATCGATATTCTTACGAAGAACAGCACGACAAAAATCAGAATCCATTGATGTTTTCCAAAGGTTGGATATTTCTATCCTAGGCCAAAAGGACAACTTCTCTATGGTTATCTAGGTCAGGGCTTTTCAACCTTTTCACCCATTGTACCACTTTTAGGATATGGCAACATCCGAGTACCACCAGTCGCCCAGCAAGGTGTCAAAAACTTGATGACCAAAAGTGATGAAGTACAGGTAGTCCTCGACTTACAACAGTTCGCTTAGTGACTGTTCCAAGTTACAATGGCACTGAAAAAAGTGCCCCCCAAGCCACAGACGAGCAAGACACCTGCCTGCCCACCTGGTGGCGCTCTTTCTCCTGTCTGAGGTTTTCATTGTTGTGAGCATTTCTGTTGAGGATTGGCAGTGGGGATGGGTGGGGGAGTGTTTGGTTTTTATTCCCCCCGTCTTGATGGGTGGTTGCAGCAGGTTTTGGTCACTTCACATGACCCTGGGACACTGTGACCGTCATAAATATGAATCAGTTGCTAAGCATCTGAATGTAAATCACAAGACCCTGGAGAGGCTGCAACATTCCAGCTGATCGGCGCTTCTTGGCTCAGCAGAAGCGCCAGGATCAGTGCTGCTTTCCAGCTGATTGGTGCTTCTTCAGGGCTCAGCAGAAGCACCAGAATCAGCGCAGAGCTCCAGCTGGAGACTGGCGCTGATCCTGGCACTTCCACTGAGCCCTGGCAGTCCCGAAGAAGCGCCGATCAGCTGGAAAGCGGCACTGACCCTGGTGCTTCCGCTGAGCCCTGACAGCCCTGCAGCTCCAGCCGTCTCTCGCTCAGGCTTGTGTGGTGCTGCCACCGGTTCAGCTCATTCCCCTCCCCAGCTACCACTTTTCTAGGATGGTCGCGTACCACCTGGCAGGTGCCAATGTACCACAGGTGCTACCCGTACCACTGGTTGAAAAGCCCTGCTCTAGGTCGTACATAACAAGCACAATTACCAGAGAACAGGATGAAATGCAGGAAAAAGAGCAGCCAGGGCACAGATAGGGAATTATAAAGCTACTCCCCCCGGACAACCCCTTGCAGGTACCTAAATGCTGGAACAGATTTTACCTGGAGTAAATGGGCAGGGATTTGAGAGTCCTTCAGACTTGCTACGATGTGTTCTACAGTTTCTGAGTCTATATCCAGAGCAAACGGGAAACAGAATAGCCGACAGACTTGGAGCACAACAGTGGGCACCAGTTTGGTATCGCTGTCCTCCTGCACTTGGCTGGGAGTAAGCAGAAAAAGAGCAGCAAGTCAGGCATTGGGCTGATCAAATTCCCTCAGTATATCAGATGCAATCACAAGCACCAGCAGCAGACAGCAGCTGATGGGACAATGGTCTGATTTAGGAGGCGGCAACTTCCCAAGTTCCATCGACTGCTCCCTGGTTTGTCACTGTTCAATTTTAGGTGATATCTTTAAAGGGAGAAAGTGTATTATTTATTTATTATTTACAATGTTTCCTATTCATTGTAAGTGCCTTACAATGAAAATCCAACATTTGAGGTAAACATACACATTCAAAACCTGAAGAAAACATAGAATACATAATTCCCTAGTAAGAGTAGAAGCAGCAACAAGAAGTTTAAAATATCGCTGCAGAATTATTAAACACCCTGGAAGAATAAAAATGCTTTTCCCTGCATCAAAAAGAAAAAAAGGTAATAAAGAGGATGACGTCTCATTTTTTTTGTTTTCCCAATCCTTGCCATCTAGCAGCAACGGGGAATAAAGATGCTACCCCTCGCTGAGAAAATATTCCAAAATTGAAGGATGGCCACTCAAAAAGCCCACTCCCAAGCACCCTCTGAAGATGAACTTAGAGGAGACTGAAATCCTCTATATGTTTCATGGAGAACAAACAAAACACGTCAAACTGAATTATCTCAAATTCTCTGTATCTGCAAAAACGGGGTTATCTGCATCCATTATTTAAATTGTAATTTTTAGGATCAGGAAGTGACGTGAGGAAGTGGGGGGGGCTCAGATGCCTCCATATTTGCTCCTGTTGGAATAATATAATAATAAGGAACACAGGGAATACTAATTAGAATACGAGTACAGGTGCTGAAAGCTTGGAGTGGGTAAAGGCATTGAGAATTTCTTATTTTTTTAGTCCAGTAACTGAGAATCTTTAGTGGGAAACCTCATGGGAAAGCAAATTATGCCGCGTATATTTAGACTATTCTCAAAAGCAATTATATTAGGAACATATCTGGGAGTGGGGTGCTCAGATCGTTCCATATTTGCTCCTACTGGCAGATCCTTCTTGAAAAGCACAGTGCTGAAGAATGAGACCAACATTAGGTGCAGGAGAGATGATATGATTGTCTCGGGTGGTGTCAGTTGTGTTTGAGTGAACGAAAAGCGTGTAGTTTTTACGATGCCATTTCCCCCAAAATGTTCTGTTTGCATTTTATGGGTGTGTTTACAGAATCAGAACTGGAAAACAGCACTTAGGCCATCCAGTGTAACTCTCTGCTGTGTCTACTTAGTCTGTTCTTTAGGTCAACCTTTGGATTGTTGATTACTCACATTTGGGCCAAGTGCTTCAAGAAGCCAGGTTCAAGTAGCTTGTTCAGAATTGCCATCATAACGCTAGTGGGTTGGGCCAGCTGGGAAAGGCATTGGTGAGGTTCTTGGGTAAAGATGAAGAGGACCAGGCTGAGGAAGAGTAAGGTTCCTATGGCAAGAGAGAGAGAGAAAACAGCCTCGATGCTTTCCTGTCCTTTTTCACTTAAGACAGCACCCGTGTCCACGTTTAACATCCAGAAAGAAAGCAAGGACATCCTGACATTATATAGCCCAGTGATGGCGAACCTCTGGCACGCGTGCCAGAAGCGGCACTCAGAGCCTTCTCTGTGGGCACGCGCGCCGTCGCCCCAGAGATGGCAACCGTCCCTCTTCAACCAGCTGCCCACTAACTCGCCGAGGTCCTAAGTGGCCAGATGCATCCCAGCACCCATGCGCTTGCTGGCCTGTGTGTGGGGGCCGATGGTGTCAGGCAGCAGCCACCCCGGCCCCTGCCTCGCCTTGCCCTGTGACAATGGCACCCCTGCCCTGCCTCACCTCATCCCGCAGGACGAGCCTCCTGCCCACCGCCCCACCTGCCAGAGACCCCCTGGATCTCCCCCAACCCTGCCCGGCCCCCACAGGCGTCCCTCCCCACGAGCAACACCAAGGTGATCATGCCCACATTGGCCACACCCACCCAGTCTGCCATGACCACCACAGCCATGCCCACCCAGTGGGCCACGCCCACCTGGCACCCGGCAATAAATAAGTGGGTTTGGGGTTGCAGTTTGGGCACTCGGTCTCTAAAAGGTTTGCCATCACTGATATAGCCTCTTTTCAGTCTTATAGACTAGAATTTTGTCTTCTAATACGTAGACAGAAGGAAATGATTCCCAAGAGATCAGACTTGACTTTATAATGCAGGGCCCCTTAACTAAAATACAACTCACCTTGTGGGGAAAGCAGATTCCAATCAGGCTCTGGTGGCTGCTGGCCAGCTCTTGGGGTCTCACCTTCCATCACTGGCTGCCAAGTGGTCAAGTGGAGCACCAGAGCAAAGCGATGCCATACAATGCTCCAGAGCTCTGAGGCAACAAATTCTCTCACAGTTGCTGTATCTCCCTAGTCCAAGAGAATGCAGACTCAAACCATCGGGCTGAAGACAAAAGGTCTTGTCTTCCACCAGCTGAGCACAGATGTTCCCTCTTAAATCTGACACGACTTTATCAAATATACCATACATATTGGGTGTAATCGTATGGCAAACTATGCTTCCCATTTCCAGATTCTTTTCTGTTTCCTCTCAGTCTTCCGATATTGCTCCCAATCCAAGGATATTTTTGAGAGAAAAAAGGGGCAAAACTTAAGTGGAGCCTTTTTTTCTACTCCTGCACAACTGGGTACAGCACAGCAAAGAAAAAAAATGTAGGTCAATTCTCACTATCATTTGGCAGCAAACTCTCTTATTCCTTGGATAATTTTTATACTCTTCAGAGCAGCTACTTGGTGGAACAGAGAAGGAAACCCATACCTGGCTTAATAGATGCAGTAGCAAAAACAAGAGCCCATCATAGAAGCCAGCTCCCATGGGAGAAGGCAGGTACAGCTGAAAGAGATGAAAAAGGTGTGCAATATAGACTAGTGCAGAATGTCAAAATCACACACTGGCCACTGCGTTGCATGGCAGGAGCGGTCAGTTCAGCATGTTGCTGAATTATAAACCTCAGAAGGTCTTCCCAATAATGAGGGTGGCAAAGAATTACGATTCAACAATATTTAGAGGGACCCAGTTTCACGTGGCTCCATAATGGCTTCTATTCTGATTTTAGAATAGAAATTTGAGTATATTTATTGTGATTTTTATTATCGCCTGTTCACCGCCCTGAGTCCCTTAAGGGAGATAGGGCGGTATACAAATTTAAATAAATAAATAAATAAAATAAATAAATAAGGCTCTGAGTCCATTTACAACCAGAGGTTTCTGTCCCAAACTCTATATAGATGGGTTGTTACCTCTGCAGGTTCTGCGAGCGCAGTAGCTATAGTGGCCAAGGCTTGCTCTGGGCTCAGTTGCACAGAAGCACCATACTGGATCAGGTAGGCCAGTAACAATCCTGCAGCACTCTGCATGACAAAGGAGACACCTAGAGATAATTTTTTACTGAAAAAGAATTTTATACAGGATTAAACATAAAGAAACAGAAACACAAAGAAAAAAATTAAGAAGAAAAAAAAAATGAAAAGGTAATAGAAAAGTGAGAAATATTTTTAAAAGGTTAAAGTCAAGTAAAAGGGGGGAAAAAAAGAAAAACAAAAATGTCTAAAGAAGTGACTTCCAATCTCCTTTGTAGCAATTACAAACAATAACAACAACAAAAACAACAATAGTAAAGTTGGAAGGGACCTTGGAGGTCATCTAGTCCAACCCCTTGCTCAGGCAGGAAACCCTATACCATTTCGGACAAATGGCTGTCCAGTCTCTTCTTAAAAACTTCCAGTGTTGGAGCATTCACTGCTTCTGGAGGCAGGTTGTTCCACTGGTTAATTGTTCTAACTGTCAGGAAGTTTCTCCTTGGTTCTAGATTGCTTCTCTCCTTGAGTAGGAGAGTACTTATTACCATTCCCCCTCCCCCTCCCAAATTATATATGATTCTTTTCACCTTGGCCCTAGCTCATCACAGTTCTACCCTTATCTCAACAATTTCAGAAATGTATCAGTCTGCCATTTTCTCCACCTGGAAGTCTCCCAAAATTATTTTTATACCTGGAGTAAGAACGGTCAGAAAGTCCTTTGACGTACAGTGGATATGGAACTGGTAATTAGATAATGGTTCTTTTTTCTCCTAAAGTACAGATACAGTGGCCCTAATATCATAAACTACTAACAATTTCAAATTCTTTTCCATCAAATAGGAATAAGTACTGTATTTAAAAAAAAACATTTTTTTCCATAGAGTATTTAGTCAGAGCATCTATTTTGGAGATGTTAGTGGTATACACTTGCTGTGCAAAAGGAAGCGTGATCTTTTTCACAAAATAAAAAAAAAAGTTATAATGTCACCAATAAGGTGTGGAATAAGTACTGTTTGATTTTCATCCCGTTTTTACTGAAGAACTAACATCTACAATGCAACGCATTTGGGATTCTCTTTTACTTAAATGTCTATAACTGAAATGAATTAACAAGTGAACTGTCTATGAGGTAGGTGAATTTAAATAGGAAATTCCAAATCCTTTTCAGTTTCAGCTGGCAGGAATACTCACTAGAATAGAGGCATTTGCTCTGTGGTTGAAAAGCTCCATGGTCTCTTTTAACACAATCTCGGACCTGAACCAACATAAAAAATTATATAATTAGAAGAAAAGAACAAATCATACAAAACCCCTAATTCTTATGCAGCTTCCACAGCCTGTGAAAATCATAGAGGAGAACCAGATATGCTTTTGAGAATAGTTGTGGTTGGGTGTTGGTGACTGATCTGTCACCTAGAACGTTGTAGGGAGTCACCTTTGACACATGTCGCCATCACTTATCCAGTGGAAAAGGTGCTATGGATATCTTCCCCATGAGAGATCAGAATGGCTGGGACCTATAGAATACCATTCTCAGTAGCAGCTTCTCTTCCTGAAATTATACTGTATATCTCCAGAAGTCAGGCTGTCTCCACATTTTCTTAATTAATGTTGACTTTTATCTTCTACAGTGAATTCAGTCAGGAAGCTTTCCATTAGACAGCAAGTTTTAAATGATAACTATTACATTATATGATTGTAATGTTTCAGTTTCAGGCTGTTTTTAGTCTATATACTGTAAATCATCTAGAATTGTTGAAGTGCAGTTCATACAACTGTTAGTAATCAATCATGTGACTCCTTGTAGGCAATTTACAAGGCTACGTTCAAAGAACATAACTGTATAATCAACTGTGTTGTGGTGCTATGAAATGGTAGCAGAATCAGTGCTGCTTCAGCAGAGCGACTCCAGAATATCCTTATTTAATGGAGCTGCTTGAAGTTCCATTAAAGGAACTTCAAAGGTCAAAATTATTTCTCAAACCTGTAACCACCAGGGTAGAGGATGAGCTTGGATTAAATTTAAAATATACTCCACGCTAGACCAGCAGACTCATCACAAATCAAATACTTCCAAGCCTGTCAAATCTGGAAATTCATACATTCGTGGGAGAAAGGGCGATATTTTCAATTCTCAGAAGTGCTGACTTTCATTTGTATTCAATTGTCACTTTCCTCTGCCTCTGCTTTTGCTCTTTGTTTAAAAGAAGTTCACTACACCCACACGCATTTCACTATAAACGCAAGTATTACTTGTGTTTGCTTGCCCGAGAGGAGGGTTTTTCTTTACTTTTATTTTTATATGCCATTTTTTAAAAAGTCCTCAAGTGGAATTTTTACTGGAGGAAGAATGAGTAGCAAAATGTTATCCTCTGAAAGCTATCAGGTAGGGGAAAAGAAGAGTATCCTAAATTCCCAAAGTTTGCATTTGCCCTCCAGAATTACGAAAACTCTCAAAGGTCTGTAAATCAGAGGAATAAAACCTACTGATTTCAGTAATATATACAATAAGTATGGGATTGAACCATGTACTCCCCTCCCTGCTTTAAAACCTTCGACGTCTTGCCATCAAAATTCCCATTGAATGCTTTAAAAAAGGAGGCCCTCTGCAGCCTCTCACTTGCTAAGGGATGCCCTCTTTGGAACAGCTGCAAATGAATCTGGGGTAATTTCAGCAAATACTTGGAAAGGATGTTTGCTTATAAATTACAGTGCATAGCAAACATTTCTCATTGTTGTAAAAGGTCTCTTGAACCGAACTGTTTTACGCGATGAAAGAATATTCCCTCAAAGCAAGGCAAGTGAAGAATTTAAGGATTTACAGATCATGCCTCGTGGAAATAAGAATTGTTCCTTTTCTTCCTGTGATTCAACACTAAGAAAAACGTCTGCTAGCCCCCATCCCCTTCCTAGCCTGACTTGGAAACCCCTGAAAAGCCAAAGCTACGTCAGCCTCCCCGCTTTGGGGTGAGTTATGGGCATTTCACAATATGATTAAAAATTTTCCGTCTACCTGCTGGCATTTTTGCAGGAGAGATTTAAGACTGAAAACGAGTAGCCAAATTTGGGGCGTCTCGCTGCTAACTTTCACCGATTCGTTTTTAAAATCTTCGCTCTGTACTTACTGTGGAGGTAGGATCTGGCACTGGAACAACATCAGGGAGATGAGTCTCAGTGAGGCTTCAACAGCTTGGACTTGTGCAACTTCAGGCAGCGAGACCTTTCAAAGACACAGGCCTTAGTTTTGAAACACTCTATCTCCAAGTCTTCACCTTTCTAAGATTCTAGTCAACATGGAGTCTGTTTAGCATTCCTTCTGAACTATTTCATGGCTGCCTCAGTTCTTCTTCCCTGCCATCTCCTATTGTCTCACCCTTTTCTCCTCCAGATTGTTTCTGGTTGTCAGTATGTGAACTCTCAAAAGACTGAGAAGTTTAGTTTTGCCAGTTAATGGATGGAAGAGGCGATGGGAAAGGGTCCTGGAAAAAAACCCACTGCCAGCCAGAGTTGGCAATGCATGGACAGATAACCTAAAAGGACAGAAGGCAGTTACTTGCTTTTTCTCCTAATGTACCAAATAGACTTGGAGTCAAGAATCTGTATTTGTAAACAGGCAGCTCTCTTTCTACTGGAAGAATGAAATGAAAATGAATACCTTGCCCTGCAGGTGGCAGATTAGAAAACTCAGGAATTCTGGAGTTGCTACGCGATGGCACAGAGCATGACTGACATGGCAGCAGGCATACAGGACCTAAGCAATAGAAAGGCAAAACAAGACTGGACTGCTGAAACCTAATCCCTCCTTTCCCCGGCTGAAAGAGGAAAAAGAGGCATACGCACCACAACGAGTTGCAAATAAGATAAAAACATCAAAGAGTGTTACCTTTAGCCCACTCACAGAAGAAGTAGGACACACAGTTGTTGAGAGAAGACATGGAAGCAGTTGATCATCTTTCTGGGTGAGCTTCTCAGCAATTTGCTGGGAAATCTGCAAGAAAACCACAGGAGAAACTCTCAGTCAACTGACTGGCTAAAGGGGAAAAATAAAAACAGCAGCAGGAGCAACTCTTCCACCAATATCAGACGACCGGACTCGGAGGCTGAGTCCGGTCCTGTATGATTTTATGGTGACTTTAACGTACTTTCACATCAAAACAGCAGGATTAAATATTATTCCCTCTCCAGACATCACAAGCTCAGATCAGAGATATAGCAAGGATGTAATTCAGCAAGACTGGTTTGGCTGCTAGTACCATTACTATTAGTAGTACTTTTTTTTTTTCTTCCATTCAATCATGTCTGATTCTCGGAGGCTCCTGGACAAATCCCTGCAGTTTCATTGGCAACGTTTCCCCAAAGCAGTTTGCCATTGCCTCCTTCCTAGGGCTGAGAGAAAGTGACTCTCAGAAGGAAGGTCACCCAGTGGACTTTGTGCCTGAGGTGGGACTAGGATTCTGGAACTCCTGGATTCTAGTCTAACACCTTAACCCAAACATGTCAAACTCGTGACGTCACGTGACTTTGCGCAACGTATCGGGATGGTTTTGCCATTGCCGGCAATGGGGCGGACGCGGCTTCCGGATGACGTGTTGGGCCCGCGGGCCAGCAGTTTGACACCCCTGCCTTAACCACTAGAAGAAACTGGCTCTCAATATTATTAATGCTAAGTACTATTGCAATGCTGCCAAGCAATGCATGGTAGGCCAGGAACCAACACTTCCACAGCAGTTGATGCCAATGACATTACCAGCCTCTGCTACTTGAATAGACTATTTTGCCATCTGCTGATAAGTATACATGCAAAGTCAACTCACACCTGCTTTTTGGCCTTTTGATGTGTGAGGTGCCCTCCTGGGATGCCACAGGATGCAGCAAGAGCTTCTGTAAAAGCAGCTGCCAAGCACTGACACCACCCACGTGCTGGCTCAATTGATTTTCGAAACACTGCTGGAAAGGAACAAGAATACAGTAGAAAGATTGTATGTCTACAAAATAAATCCTTTTTATAATTCCCTGCTTTGATAGGGAATTTAGAATGTTGCAATAGCGAGACAAATCAACTAGTACTGACATGCTGCTAGGCCTCATACCCACGAAGAAAAGTCTTATTCTCTAATAATTGAAAAATGATTATTGCAAATTCAGAATTCTTTTGCTTGGTATAGTTCACCTTGATTCCCCTTTCTTTTACTATTCACACAGATATCTGTTACTGTAGAAGTTTAATTTGAATTTGCTAATAAACCAGTGAAATGGCTAGTGTATAAATTAAGAAAAGAGAAAGAAAAGAAAATGATTTTGAAATATCAAGAGGGAACTACTATATTAATGGACAATGTGTCCATACAAAAAAACATTTTATCACTATTATTCTAATTCGTACAAAGGACCTCATACTCCCTTGGAATAAAGGATGATTATTTAAAAAGCAAAATTTACCAAGTCTTACAGAGAACCAAAGACAGATTATGAATGGACCTGTAACAATAAGGGAATTTTCTGAACTTATAAAAAATATTAAACCAAGGAAAGTAGCAAGACCAGGTGGACTGCCAGGTTCTTAGTACAATTGCTCTGAGTATGAACTTTTACAACCGCTACAAAATAAGATGAATTCAATACTATCGGGAGGAGACTTGGAAAATGGCTAATACAGCATTAATACAAAAAGAGGGATGAGATTTAATTCCAGCAATAAATATTACTGAACAGCAATTATTTACAATGATTTCAGCAGACAAACTGAAAATAATTATGGAAGAATTTGTTCATGAAGACCAATGTGGATTTTTTACCTAAAAAGATAATTAAAAGATAATATCAGAACTGTATTAGATATTATAGAATATTTGGAACAGCATAATGAAAAACAAGTTGCACTAATTTTTTTAGATGCAGAGAAAGGCTTTGATAATTTAAATTAGCCTTTTTGTGTGAAGTTATGGAAGATAAGACTTTTGAAGATAATTTTATAAAATGGGTAAAATCAATTTGTACCTCACAGACTGCACAAATGGAGATTTAATAATGCCAAAGGGAACAAGACAGGGCTGCCCATTACCCCTCTCTTGTTTATCTTGGTTCTTGAAATTTTGAAGAGATATAAGGCAAGATGAGAGGATATTAGGTGTACAAATTAAAAAAGAGGCTTACAAGTTGAGGGCTTTTGTAGATGATCTGTGTTGGTATTGGAAGATGTTTTAAAGGGCATTGAATGATGTGATGTGGCCCAGATTCATAAGAGGGAGGACGTGCATTCCAGAGGAATAAGAGGCATCTTAGTTCAAATAGTTGGTGTGAGAGAAAGAAGGTGAAGACAGCCCCTAATAGTTTTCACAATATATGTTTGATGTAGATAGTAGAGTCCTTCAGTTTGGCAAGATTCTGTCTATAAGGGGGGAACAATAAAGAAATCTGCTTGGCAGAATCACCCTGTTATCTTTCTTGGTTTTCGGTCTGACAGTCAACAATGAGAACATTAAAAGAATTTGGTGCCTTAGCTAGCTTTAAGATTAATAAATTGAAAACAAAGAAATCAACAAAAATATGAAGATACAAGATCAAATAGAATTGATGAACAAAACAGAATTCAACATTAGAAAAATGTAAAACATTTGGGTGTTTATTTGATAAATATAAATTGTATGTGGTTTTAAAATAATTATGTTAAGGCATGGAATGAAGTTTAAAAAAGATAAGTTAAGATGTTAAAAGCTACAGTTATCATTGTTGAGGAGAATGGGGCATTTTCAGTGAAGTTCAGGGCAGCTAGATATAAAGTATAAGCCCAAATACCCCACAATGAGAACATATTTTATTTGTTTAATCTACATAGATACCCATCTCATATAAGTGAGTCTGAGTGGCTTACAAATTTAAGTGTTCATGTCTATTCCTTGTAAATAGTAATGCAAATCAATTTGATTGCACTATGTGGAATATCAATATCACATCTTCTATGTGTCCTGTAATTGGCTCGGAGACAAAGGTGAAAAACATTGTAAGAATTATGTGAGAATATAAGAGAAACACAATGCTTGTAAGCAGCTATCAATTAAGAATAAGAGAAAATTCTGATGGGAAAATTTAATGTTCAGTTTGTCGTATACTCAAAATACAAGGGGACCAGTCACTTTGCCACTACATCCATTACCTTCTTGAGCTGAGTGCTCAAAGCTTGCACCCTGATAGAACGCATCCAGCAGGGCTTGATGATCTTCAAGCAAGCTGGTGTAGAAGGTGTTGGAAACTGATGGACAGGTGTGATCCATGCTCTCACATAAACGAGTGAAACACTAAAGGAAGGGAAAAAATGACAAATATTACAATGCAGATGGAGCAGATTTAAAGGTGGGTAGAAGGAATAATACCCTAGACAAGGGGTAGGGAACCTTGGCTTTTTTATGATGTGTGGACTTCAACTCCCAGAATTCCTGAGTCAGCATGGTTGGTTCAGGAATTCTGGGTATTGAAGTCCACAAGTCATAAAAGAGCCAAGGTTGCCTACCCCTGCCCTAGACCAACACAGTGAAGCTGTGCCGCTGAAATAAGGTAAATATAATCTCCCTGGGTCCATTAGCAAAGGTCACAGGTTGCTTTGGCCAGATAGGCTGAATTGTGGGTGGATGGGGGGAGGGAATGTAGGGCCTACAGAACACTTGGAAAGGCAGGAGGGAAGGGTCCCATGTTATGAGGATATCCAGCAGATAGGGAGGAAAGGTACAACCACTTTTCAAAGCTAGCAAGAAATCACTGCACTAGATGTACCACTTTGGGTAGGTCCTGTTAAAAATGGGACACTCCTTGGCCATTTCTGCCACCATCAGTATCATTCCTGGGGGGTGGGGAGTGTTTCCAAACAATCAATGATTTTAAAGGGCCATGTCACTACAAAGACTGAGAACCCCTGGGCTAGCAGAGTAGACAAATCAATAGCCCTTTCTGAGATCTTTCTTTAATAGAATGGTAAGACTATGTGAGGTAATCTGAACTGTCTTGTCCCCTTTGAAAGGTAGACCAGATCCGGAAACAATAATAATAATAATGATAAAGTTGGAAGGGACCTTGGAGGTCATCTAGTCCAACCTCCTGCTCAGGCAGGAAACCCTATACCATTTCAGACAAATGGCTGTCCAGTTTCTTCTTAAAAACTTCCAGTGTTGGAGCATTCACCGCTTCCGGAGGCAGGTTGTTCCACTGGTTAATTGTTCTAACTGTCAGGAAGTTTCTCCTTAATTCTAGGTTGTTTCTCTCCTTGGTTAGTTTCCACCCGTTGCTTCTTGTCCTGCCTTCAGGTGCTTTGGAGAATAGCTTGACTCCCTCTTCTTTGTGGCAGCCCCTGAGATATTGGAACACTGCTATCATGTCCCCCCTCGTCCTTCTCTTCATTAAACTAGACATACCCAATTCCAGCAACCGTATGACAAGGACAACACTTTAGTAGGATTACTGAGATAGGCTATAATAATAGGTTATTGCAAGTCTACCATGTTTTCCCTTCCCTCCCTCTTATCCCTCAGGGAGTCAGGGATTGGGTGGGGGCTACTCTGACTTTCTTTGCAATGCTCTCCTGCCTCTCTGGATTTAACACATGTGTGTTCTACAGCTGGGGTAAGACCATTTCCCTGATTACCTACATTAAGAAAATAATATTACATGAGACTTAGATTCACTATACCACATGTTGAAAAGTATGCTGGAGATTTGAAAACATCAAGCTTTCAAATCCTTTTCTTAAGACTTAAAATTTGGTATGATTTTTAAAAAACAAATTCCAAGTTTGTCAAGGCTTTTAACCATGGAAGATATTTAGAAACTCCATGTCCAGACACATTATGCTATTGAATACCAGGAACTGAGAAGCAGAAGCACAAGAGGGCTATCAATTTTTTTTCTGCTTTGGTACCAGTTGCTGGATCAGACACATCTGATTCTGCATGGCTTTTTAAATCAGATTTAAAGTTAAGCTTTCCTTACCTAAAAAAAAAAAAAGGCTGTCCTATATACAGAATTATTTCTGTATATATTATATATACACATTATACATTTCTATATAATGGCTTCTAATTTCATGAAGCCATACATATTCCTTAGCTGAGGAGAGCCTGGAGGGATGAATGTGTCAGCATGCATGTGGATTGGGGCAACAGATGATGAAGCTGAAGGAAGAAGAGAAGGAAAGAGCCAGCAACAGAATACAGCTGGATAAATTTTAAAAAAAAATCAGATAAGGCATTGATACTTAACCATGAGGCTTTGTTCTCGCAGCCTATTTTCTTGATCTGTTGGCTGAGTCAGTAGCGTGGGTAGCAGAGTTAGGAAGTGACTAGCGTAAGTGTAAAATTTCTGCAAACTAGAAAACCATTTTTGTTTATGAATTAAGACATAGGAGCTAAACTTTGAAACATATTAATACCCCCCCACACACACACAGTTTTCTCCATCCTCTAACTGCAGTACAGGCATTTCTATTTGCCATGCCCTGCTTTAAAAAAAAAAAAAAAAGACACGGCAGGAGAATAGAGCCACCAGTTATTCAGCCATACTCATTCATTCTGCAATTCAGTTTTGCCTGCCCCTACTCTGCTGAAAATAGTATTATAATTTATTTTGTATCCTGCAAGTTCCTTACCTTTGCTTTTCTTTATCTTTCTCCTGGTTGAAATCACTAACAAAGAAGGCTGACAGCACTGCAATTAGATCTATTAGCAGTGTGATATGCCATGGCTGCTGTAGGACAAAGAAAAGAGTGCATATTCTGAAAATTGTCTAGGGGCCTCCAAAAGATCAAGGAATATCTCAGTGAATTCTGCATAAATACTGCTGAATTTTGTGCAAGATGCAGACTATACAAATGCAAAAAAGGAAGGAAGGAAGGAAGGAAGGAGGGAGGAAGGGAGGGAAGGAAGGAAGGAAGGAAGGAAGGAAGGAAGGAAGAAAGAAAGAAAGAAAGAAAGAAAGAAAGAAAGAAAGAAAGAAAGAAAGAAAGAAAGAAAGAAAGAAAGAAAGAAAGAAAGAAAGAACAGACATCGGCTATGCAAAATGAAACCTTCCAGAAGTCAACTGATGAGATTAGCCATAGTACTATTCTTCTAGTTCCCTGCTGTTCTTCCCACCAAATTCTGCATTTCAAATACTCCAATACTACTATCAACTTTGGGTAAATTAAGTGGAATAAACATGATTTTTGTCTTTTAAATCAAACATAAAAATGTCAGTTTAAATTATGCTCATATGAAAAACCCTAAACAAATACAGACAGCAAAATTTGCCTGCCATCCACCCAGATCATTTCCCTGGAATTAAGCTGATTGTTTAAACAATAACTCTTTCTTACCTGCTTGATACGGGAGCTCTCCAAGATGTCTCTCACTAGCTGCATCACAAAATGGGATAGGTCTATGTCACTGCAGAAGGTGTATAGTAATTCTGAATTACACCGTGTACTTAACAAGTTGCAAATGACACGAAGAACAGGTCGAAGATGGGAAGCACCCTCAAGCATACCTTCTAAGACCTATAAAACATATTAGAAACAGAAACATTCAGCAAACTACCAGCCCCTAAAGCAGTGGTTCTCAACCTTTTTAATGCCGCGACCCCAACCGGTCGTAAGTCGAGGACTAAACCGGTCGTAAGTCGAGGACTACCCAGCCGGTCGTAAGTTGAGGACTTTCCCTGCCCGGGAGCGCCGCGCATGCGTGGTTCCGCCCCCTGCGCCAGCCGAGGCGTAGCTGGCAAGCGGCAGAGACGGAGCAGGCTGACCACCAGCCGGCCCAGCCCAAGGGAGATAAGGCACCCGCCGGAAAAGGGAAAAAAAATGGCGGACAAAAAAATGGCGGACAAAAAAAATGGCGGACAGCCTTGCTTGGCGACCCCCATGAAATGGTCGATCGACCCCAAATGGGGTCCCGACCCACAGATTGAGAACCACTGCCCTAAAGTGTGACATTATACATTTTATTCATTCTCGTCATACTGTCTTCAATAATATGCACAACCATCA
The DNA here is from genome assembly GCF_001527695.2 of Protobothrops mucrosquamatus. Classification (NCBI taxonomy): domain Eukaryota; kingdom Metazoa; phylum Chordata; class Lepidosauria; order Squamata; family Viperidae; genus Protobothrops; species Protobothrops mucrosquamatus. The sequence continues at coordinate 677,634 of NW_015387351.1, read as the reverse complement.
CTAAGTTCACTCAATATACCTCCTACAGCCATTTTCCCCAGAATCAATGGCATCTTCCAACTTACCTTTTAGACTCCCTCGATCCCTACAAAAGAACTTTGACTTTCTTCAACCCTTAAAGATTTACTTCACCCTTCAAGCTCATGCCTCACCAGTTCCTAAGAGTGATAGCTAAATGGCCAAACTTGCCAAAGGGGGCTGACCACAGAAGCGTATTTCCACTTAAGTCCTCATCTCTTTTCTCTAAAGTGCAGGTAGTTTAATTTCTGAAGAACTAGTTCTTAAAACATATCTAGCGTTCTTTGAGATTTCGTACATCTCACCTGCTGACCAGAATCCTGAATTCGGGTACGGATGCGCTGCACAAAACCAGGGTCTCCCAGAAGACTCAGTGGGGCACTCAGCTGTACATTTGCAGGATCTGTGGCATCAATGAGGTGCTGCCATTCTTCATCGCTATCCAGCTCCTACAGAAAAAGAATGTGTCCACAAGGGCCACAATGTTCTGGAATTCAAGAAAAAATTGTCTTTTGTTATTATGCAAAGTGCTGAGGTATATAGACATGTGCTTACCTCAGTTTCCAGATCTACGGTGTCAATGCTGCATCTAAGTCGTGCTCCTGGACCGCCATTTGTTGGCTTCTTCTCTGGGAATTCCCGGTCGTAATCATGTGTAATTCTGTTCTCCCTATGCATGAAGAAGGATGAAGACTGAAGGGAGACTGCACAGCAGAGACCTGTTCTTACCTTCGCTCCAATAACTAATTCTCACCGAGGCGTAGGAGATGGCTCTGCTTGTTCCCATTCTGCTCCTTGGTTTTCTAGAACACAGGGCCTCTGTTCTCCAGAACTGAGAGACACCTGATCCTCGTCTCTGGGATCTGCCTGAACTAGGCAGGCTTTCCATGGAGGGCCTTGGCTTTCCTTAGCTATTTCTCCTTTCAAAGGAGGCTTGGATTTCTCCTGTAGAAGAAAAAAAAATCACATAAGATCACGCAGAACTGTAGTGGACTGAGACTCACTATATCAAAAGGAGCCTTCCCAAGGATTACAGTAGTGGCCAAAATTGTGGAAACTTTTTGGGAAAAGTGCACAATAGAAATGCCACCTTTGGTTAAGTTTCCACCAATTTTTCTTCTAATTTCTTTATAACTGTAGCCTTGTTCACTTAATAATACTATTTTATATCGCTTTCTGGGCGACCAGTCAACTATTTGCACCATTACTTTAATTTTATTATGTTTTACAAGCTCACTAAATGAAAGAACCCCCCCCCCCAATTTCATAGCGATCACATAACACACTAACAAATGTCCTCCTCTCAGCTTCAATACATGACATCAATCACTGAATCCTACTGTGATCTGATTGGCTCATTGCCAAAACAAGATGACACCTGATTAGCTCTCTAAACACTCATGCTCACTGGCTACAATCAGATGAAGGAAAGCTACCTGATATCAACCTAAGCAAGTTGTGCTCCCTTTTTCTGGTTATTTGGCTATAACTTTTCATAGAATACAGTACAGATAATTGAACAAACTGTGTTGCATTACATTCTTGATTAAATTATCTTTCCATTGATACATAATTTTATGGTACTACTCCCCCCCCCCCAAAAAAAGTGGTGTTATTAGCCATCAAACCTCAAATGTACACTTTTCCCAAAAGGTTTCCACAATTTTGGCCACCATTGTATGTGCTATACATTTCACCTTTTTCTGAACCTCCTGGGCCATCTTCTGACGTGCCTTCTTCAAAATCTTTGACTGACCACTGTGAGGGGCCAGGAAATGTGCCTGTTGGTCTTTCAGAGCCTGTAATTCAGGGGTCAGTTTGCTAGTGAAAGGGTTTGTAACACCCTGTTCTGTTGTGTCATTGATCACTGCAAAGAAGGATCCAGGTCAGTAACCAGATTTCGCTGGACCGTATACATTAAAGCAGATACAAGAGCAAGTTTGAGGGGAGATGGTAGAAAGAAAAGCACCATACGTACCTGTCACCTGTCCAGCAATGAAGGGATGATAGAGTAGCTCTGGCCAGGATAGACGCTGACGAGGATCCTTCATCAGGAGACCTTGCAAGAAACTCTAGAAAAGTAATGTAACATATGAAAGAAGCTCTCCTGACTAAACTGGAAGACATGGCTAACGTGCCTCTCTGGTCTTGACTGGGTGAGTCTCTGTAATCCAACCATATATGAGGCTGTCATGAGCACAAGACATCTTGGAATGTTAATTTTGTTTCCACGTTTAAATGTTTCGGGAAAGCTGTGCCTTAAAAATTCTGCTGGTTTCAGCCAAGTATTGTGCAGAAATATTCTTTAAGAGACAAATACATTTTCAAAATAGTGTATTTCATCTCCCCACCAACAAACTAGGCAGGACCCAAACCAATAAGAAGGAAGAGCTTCATATATTTGGAACTATTTGAAATAGCAACAAAAGTTAGTTTAGAATGGCAGTGCAAATTTTAATTAACAGCCTGGGTAGCATCAAATCTATGTACAGTGGTAGCTTGAAGTCAAGAAGTAAGAGGCTAATCTTTTAAAATATTATTTAATACTTCATGTGGACTGAACACAGACAGCAAACAGTGAAATAAAGTGAAATTACGTGAGGGAGCAAAGGGTCAAAGAGAATATAGGAAATGTTTGAGTGTAACAGGGCACTGAAAATTCTAGGACAGTGGTTTCCAACTTTTTTCATCTCACGGCATACTACAAGGTGTTAACATGGGTGGATGCACATTTTATAGGCAGGACTTCCAGGTCACAAAACTTAAAGTCCCATAATGTCACAGGTTGCTAGGACCTGGAAGGAGACATGGAGGAAGTCTGACCCAGGTGATGTCACTGAGATGGGATTCTGGCTGTGCAGCTGCATAACACTTCCCAACATTTTTTTGTGGCTCGCTGATGTGGCACACTTGTAGACTTTTTGTGGTACACAAATGTGCTGTGATGAAGTGGTTGAAAAACACTGCTCTAGGAGGAAAAAAGAACACACGCTTTCATGTATAAATCAACCTTAATCTTACTAAGTGGAATTGGAAAAAAAAATGCTACCTTGAAGTTGGGGCTCATGTTTTTTGGCCACTTGATTGGGTCTTTGATGATAAGGCTGACCAATTGGAAGATACTATTGGTGTAGAAGGGTGGGGTCCCCACATACAGTTCATACAAAATGCATCCCACCGACCAAAGGTCAGCCGTGTGATCATATGGTTTCTCTTCCACAAGTTCAGGAGACATATAAAGTGGAGTTCCCTTGATAGATGTCAGAACCATGGTTTGAATACTCATTGCACGGGCAAACCTTCCAGAAAAAAAACAAACACACAACCAAAATTTTTCAGTGCTTAGATCAGGAATTGGAAATGAAGGGACATCATAAGGTACCTACCCAAAATCACAGAGTTTGATCACACCCCCTTTCCCTAACAGGATGTTCTGAGGTTTCATGTCACGGTGTAGGATCCGGTGGGAATGCAAGTAATAGAGTGCAGAAGCCAGCTGAGCAGCAATAACTTGCACCTGAAAAACAAATTGCAATCCTAACCCTAAGAAGAAGCTTACTTACTTACTATTATGAAAACCTTTCTCAATTTGAGTATAGCACCTTCATATCTTTTAGTCTCTGATGATGATCCTTAATTTTGAATCTAAGATCTTCTCCAAGAAACTATAAAATCATACAACTCTACCTATATTACCCTATTTGCAGGCCAATCATGCCCTCCTAATTTGCTATCAATGTATACTGTCAATGTGACTTTTGGGGGATTTGGTGTAAGGAAGGAGCTTGAAATCACAGAATGTAGAATCTTTTAGTGATACTTCTCTCCACTGAACGGCATCCAAATTCAACCATGAACAACAGCGGACAAGCATTTGCTTGAAGATATATAGGCTGAGTTCATTCTTTATGAATCCACATCAAATTCTACTAACTGCTGCACTGTCATTATTTATTTTTGAGGGCTGTGGCAATTATTGCCTCTCTTCGGTCTTGTGATTCCCCATTAATTCTTTACAGATGTAACAGACTCATGCCATGTACACACCATGGGGAACATGACCTAACAAGATCTGATATCCTACACAGCTATTACAGTATTCTTCCCACTCTGTAATATTTCTCAGCTTGTGCACTTATTTCTCCCATCTAACTCTTCAGGCTGCAGTTACCTGTTCCTCAGGCAAGTTTCCATCATCTTCAAGGATCTGAAAGAGCTCTCCTTCAGCATAATCTGTCACCACAACTACCTAGCAGTCAAGAACCAGAAAAGAAAACCAGTATAAACATTCACAAAGAAGCACAGGGAAAGAATACAGTAATACTATGATGCACCGAGCATAAATCTAATTAACGGCTACAGAATGACTTTAAAATATTGTAGCATTGAAAACATTGCAGGACCCTTTTGAAAAATGGAATCAGAAGTTAACATCAATAATGTTAATTGCAATCTTTCTTGTATGGATAGACTATGTCCAAAAGATATTTTGGAAGAAATGGCAGAAGAGGAACAGGTTTTATCTGAGAAGACAGAGGCACAGTTGAAACTGGAAGTGGATCTACAAATGACAGGCTATAACATGGAAAATGATGTCTCATCAGACATACAAAAGAAATTATTTGATGTTTTAAAAATCAAAAAGTAATTGTACATAATAAACCAAGATAACGATCTGGATAACTTTTATATATTGGATTTACAAAAGAGGTTTACTAAAGTTTAGATAAATTTTGTGAGAAGGGTAAAAAAAATAATGAAATCAGTTCTATGACATTACTTGAATGGACTAAAGATTAAGATTGTTAGAAGTAAAAGAAAGGAATATAAAGTTGATTTTAAAAAAAGTCTGGATAGTGGACACTGCAGTATCTAGAGACAGCAGAAAAAAAGAGAAAGAACTAGAGAAATTAAAAAATATAATTGTGACAAGAGAAAGCAAAAGCAGTACCAGTAGCAATAGGTGCCTTGGGTGAAATTCCAAACATTTCCAACCCCGTTGGTATTGACAAAATCACCATTAGTCAATTGCAAAAGGGAGCTTTACTCTGAATCCCATTGAGAAACCTACTGGTAGCTATTCCTAGATTTTTACAAGAGGAACATACTGTAATCCAAACATTCTCAGGTTAGTTGAGCAAAATGAAATGGCTTTATTGGGAAGTGAAGTAAAAATTCACACGCTCCAGGGCCCTCAATCTTCTTGGAGAAAGTCTAGCTGTGTGAGTGGTAAGAGTAGACATTGATTTGATGGCACATAATCCACCAGAAAGGGCTTTCCCTAAGATGAGCAGTGCACACTTTTCCCTATCTCTCCTATACTTAACTTTAAAGTAGTATTACCAATATGTTTTCACCTCTTTGTCAGTTTCAAAACTGTCAAGCATCTGGACAATGTTGGGATGATGAAGTCCCCTCATGATCTCAATCTCTCGTTGCAAATTCTTCAGCTCTTTCTGAGACCGACCTACTTTAGGAATAAACTTCAAGGCCACAACCTGTAATGTTTTAAGAAAAGAAAAAGCCGGGGAAACATGCTAAATCACTATTTGCCTTCTTTCCTAATTTTTCTGTCAAAGAATTTTTCTTTCCCAATTGTCTCTGGATTAATAGAAGAGGGAATCCCAGAATATGATTTGTTTGATTTTGACTTTGCATGTTATGAAAGCCCAGATAATTGTGGCTTAGTCAACAAATGATTGTTAATCAGAGTAAGTGAACCCAATCTATTTGTAGAACAACCCTCACTGAAAGTTCAGTCAATTGCTGATGGCCATTATCACTTTTCTCTTTTGCTCTTACTTGTGCACTATATTTGCGACGTCCTTTATAGACTCTTCCAAAAGAGCCTTCTCCAATCATTTCCAACACATGATACCTGTCCATGATTAGAATGTACGGAAAGGGATGAGAGCATAACCTGTTGAGTACAGAAACAGACACTTAGCTCCTGCAAGTTAAGTCATCAGTACTTCCCTCTGCCACATTCTTGAATTGACCTCTTTTCTTCTCCAATAATTTTCTTACATTTGTCCTTTTCCCTTCTGGATTTTTCATAATTCAAAAGTTGCCTCCACCCCAAATTATGGTATATTTCACACACTTCAGATTCTTCCTGTAACAGGAGCCTGATTATTAGATCTTTGCTGAGCAATAATGGCATTACTAAGTTTCTCTATTAACTAGATTCTGCAAAAAAAAATCTACCTCTACTTCAATTAACATGTGAAATTATACAACAAGGTGTCTTCTCTGGCTTACATTTGGCTCCTCTTTCTTATTGAAAGTCTGGTCATTATTATATGTACCATATCCTTCTAACCTTTGTTTGGAAAACTTTTGATTTGATAGTATATCTCCCAGTTTCTGGAAACTTCATTGGGCTCCAACCACTTCCATCAACGGTCCTAAAATACAAGACAAATCCCATAGAATTGGAAAACCAAAGAGTCCAGTAACATTGGTGGGATGAATTTTCATAGCAAATTTCTTTGGGGTGCAATACATGAAGCAAATAAAATCAAAACTTTCTGCTTTACTCATCCTTCAAACTGAAAAGGAAGAGACTCTTTTGCGACAGCTCTTTAACACCTCCTTTTAGAAAACTCAAGGAAAATTGTGAGAATTTATAGATTGCCTTTTAGTTTTGTTCTTTATTCTGATCCCTTTGTCTTTTTTAATCTGACTTATTTTTGGTCATTTCAGTATTGTATTGTATTGTATTGTGTATTGTATTGTATTGTATTATTGTATTGTATTGTATTATTATAATAGTATAGTATAGTATAGTATAGTATAGTATATAGTATAGTAGTATAGTATAGTATAGTATAGTAGAGTAGAGTAGAGTATATAGTATAGTATAGTATAGTATATAGTATAGTATAGTATATAGTATAGTATAGTATAGTATAGTATAGTATAGTATAGTATAGTATAGTATAGTATAGTATAGTATAGTATAGTATAGTATAGTATAGTATTAACCAGCAACCTTTCTCAAATTTCAGTTACTGCAGTTTCAACAAGAAATAAAGTTCTTCCCAAGGACACCTTTCCCTCCTAATTTTTACTGTATTTTATAACACACCGCACACCCACAACAGGTAGGGGATGACAACTGCAGCTGCTGCCAGGAGTTCCTTTGGCTTTATTCCCATCGTGCTTATTAGACCCGTTTCTTTCCAAAACGTTTGCAAAGAGGCATTAAAACGGAAAGGCTAAAAACCCTGTACCTTTTTAGCTTAGAGCAGTGTTTCTCCCCCCCCCCCTCAGCCACTTTAAGGCGTGAGGACTTCCAACTCCCAGAATTCCCCTCCCCATTCATGGCTGGCTGGGGGATTCTGGGAGTTGAAGTCGACACGTCTTAAAGCGGCCCGAGGGGGAGAAACACTGGCTTAGAGAGCGCTCATCCTCTGCTAGGACTTACTTCTCATTATCTGTGCAGAACGCGCGGCCAGCGTTTCAACTCACGGCAAAACACGGTCATCCCCTTCCCTTCCCTTCCCTTCCCTTCCCTCAGTCCGCCGTCCCGCCACTCCGCTCCGTCTATGACCAAGGGATGACCCAGGGGCTCCTCGCGAGGAAGGGAGCGGAGGTTTAGCTCCGGCACTCCAAGGGCGGGGAAGGGAGGGAAACCCGCACGCTCAAGACGCCCGTTACTTGCCAAGCGTCAGACGACGGCGTCGCCGACCTATCGCCTAGCAACTCCTGGCGCCGGAAGTAATCGTGGCCGATTTGGCCGTTCTTCCGGTTTTTTCGCTGGCAAAAATGGCCGCGGCAGGGGAAGAGGAGCCGACGGGAGTGGAGGATTGGTAAGAGGGCGTTTGGTGTCGTTTTGTCCGAATTACCAAAAGTGGGTTCTGTTTTGCTACCCTCTACTTAACCTCTCTATTTTTGGAAGCCTGGATGTCAAAACCCTAATTAAGAGCTCATAAGGAAGCCGAGAGTTTAGCTGAGAACTTCTGATCAGTATCTTGTCTCTGAAGTATAATAAAACTATTTCTGTTGGGGCAAGTGGATCTGCGCTGCAAACATCCGGACTCGCCAATATGGCAGCAAAAAGTTTGTTATACAGGCTTAGGCCTTCACGGCTGGCGTCAATGGAAGCAGTGATGAGCTTTCGGGCTGAATGGTGAAACGTCAGAACAAAAGAAAAGTAACATCTCATACCATGCAGGCAGAAGGCATTTAAGAAAATGAGATATATCTGTAACATTATTTCTTTTTCTTCAGGGGTTTGCCTTCAGAAGTGGAAGTCTTAGAGTCTATCTATTTGGACGAGCTTCATGTGTTTAAAGGAAACAGGTATTTGCTTTATTGTCAGATGTTTTGTTGGCTTACAGGTAAAACATAACAAGAGTATTTATGTGTAGTTATAAATAAACCCTGAGGCCAGATTTCCTTATGAATAATCTTCTCTGGCTTACATGCCAGAAGAAAGGAGTAAAATTCACTCCTATATCACGCTCTGAGTTACATAGATACAAATCCTTAAGATTGTAAATGTGGCTGTCAGTTAAAGTCACCAGTGCAAGAGAGCTCCAACGTGTTACTTTTTAAATTTGTTCTCTTTTCTGACAATTGACTTTAGCTTGCGCCTTTCTCAAACTAGATCTGTTCCCTGGGAAATCTCCATCACCCTATACCCAGCAACTGCTGAGGATCAAGATTCTCAGTATGTCTGTTTCACCCTTGTATTGTCTGTGCCTCTGCAGGTAAATGTCTTAAGTGCTGTTTTTCTAGTTATTTCATCATGGAGCATGGCTATGCTATATATTTATACTTGGGTTGGTTTTCTTTTAGTATCCAAATGAAATACCAAAGATTGTTATCCAGAATCCTCGGGGATTATCAGATGAACAGATCCAAAAGTAAGTACTTTGATCTTATCATCAACATGATCAATTGGTCGCACACTTTCTTTGGAAGTGGGTTTCTGATACCCATTTTTACTTCTGTAGTTCTGTTCCTTTATACTGTATGTAGCTGTCCTTCAGAAGAGGAAAGTAATGTTTCTGTTCTAATATTAAGGATACTATTATATTGTGTGATAGTGAAAAGAAGGTAGTTTCTATATATAAAATACATTTGTGGATTAACTGGACAACAAAGATTTTGCTTCCTGAACACTTTTGGGTGAATCTTGTAGATTTTTGGCTGCCAATCATAAAAATAACCTATAATTTAACTATCACATACCATTTTGTAGAAATCTTTTGTTTTTACACATCCTTCAGTACCTATTGGCTATGCTACACACATTGAATCCCCCCCCCCCCCGAAAACATGGAACTGTTGTTGAAGCACATCTGGTACACCAAGTTTAACTGGAATATCTGTGGATATCTAAAAAGTAGTGGCTCTGCTGCTTGGAATACAGTTCAGATATACCAAGTACTGTTGTTACATATGTGAATGGGACAACCGTGCAAGAGAGTCTCATACTAAAAAGAAATGATCACTCTGAAAGAATTTGATTCCAGGAAAGAAAAACATGGCACGTGAACTTTGTTGACCCAACAAAGATATTTGTTTTCCACTTCACATAAAACCCAGACTGATGACAAATGTTGTGAAAGTGATGAGCAACGAAGGTGAAGGTTTTTGTTATTTGAGACAGATGTTTCCAAGAATAACTGATACCAAGATTAAGGAAGGCATTTTTATTGGTCAACAGATCAGATTCACCATCAATGACAAGCAGTTTGAAGATCTGTTAGTGCAGGGGTGGGCAATTAATTTTCCTACGAGGCCACATGAGAAACTGGGACTGTTGTGGATGGTCAAACCAATAGGCTGAATTTAATTCTGCTCAATATTACTTTTATTGCTTTGTAAAACCAGTAAATGATATGGTTTTTATTAGTGCTTCTGGTAAGAATACATGTTATGTCTTATTTACATTTTATTTCTAATTTCCGATTGACCTCACGCAGGCTGGATAGGGACAACCAAAGGCTGGATGTGATGCAGGGCCATAAGATGCCCAGGTCTATGTTAGTGGGACCAGAGAAAATCACCTGGAAAGCATTTAAGGATGTCATAGAGAATTTTCTTGGCAACTATAAAGCACTATCCTTCCTTCAGTTGCTTGTTGAAAGTCTTACAGCACAAAATGCCATGAAGTGAAACATGTCACTGAAGATTCATTTTCTGTTATTCATACTTGGATTTCTTCCCCAAAAGTCTAGGTGCAATCAATGATGAACATAGTGCAAGGTTTCACCAGAACATTGTCACAATAGAAAAATGGTATCAGGGCAACTGGAATCCATCAGTGCTGGCTGACTGATGGACACTAGAGCAAGACGCATTGGACACTGAATATAAACAAAAATCAGCAAAACACTTTTAGCCCTGCTGAACTCCTGCAGTATGTTGGAAACATTATGCAATTAAATATAGTCGTTGAAAGTTAATTTCATGTTTCCCAAGATTCCTGTGTGATGCAGTCATTCTGAAATTATATCCGTGTTCAGTTTAAAGAGGTTTATCATACACATCAAAACTTTTTCAGGAAGCAAAATTTTTGGGGAAAAAATTATTGTCCAGTGTATGGGATTTATTTTGGGAGAGGGCGTTAAAGGAGAACTTTATGGAAGAAATTTTTGATCAGCTAAAGCACCAGATGGACAGAGTTGTCTGCTCCACATTTCTTTACACCTGCCTTACCAATACCCGTAAGGCCTTGCCCTCTCCCTTTTCTCAGAGGACACTCAGAAAGGCTGGGCAACCCAAGCTGCTGTTGCTGCTTATCAAATGAGGAGGCAAATGTAACCCCACCATGGGGTAAGCTGAGGGGAGCCTTGCAGTATTAAGCCACTGTCATAGATTCATTCATCCCCATGGCAATAACATCCCATGGCAAAGGCAGCTTGGGTTCCTTTTCTGTGATCATTCCACAGGTAGTGGTAGCCTATCCATATGACATAATATACTGAGAGTATAATTATTTCCTATTGTCATTCCTTTTAAAGTGTTTGGAAGTATCTTTTTTTGTGCAGGGCTGCATATTACAGTCTCTCAGATTGAGCCTGGGCTTGTATTAGTGTTCAGCTTGTCATTGCGTTTGGTCAATTTAGCCACTTTATTAAGTATTGCCCTCTGGTTTTTCTCTTGATGCCCCTTTTCTGCCTATCTAGAATTTCTCAGACACTGCGATGTATTGCTGAGAGTCAGCTGGGTACACCTGTGCTCTATGAACTAATAGAGGTAAGAGGACAGGAGAGAGATCTGTGAGGTTATACAGGGTGGCGGTCAGGAATGGTTTTAGCTTGGACTGTCTGCTTTAGGATGTGAAATTACACACTGGCTTTTTCTCTCAACAAGAAGGGAAAAGAAATCCTCACAGACAACAACATCCCTCATGGGCAGTGCGTGATTTGCCTGTATGGCTTTCAGGTAAGGGCATTGTGGACTTAGCATTTTTTAAAAAAAATCATTTTGGGAACCAGAGGAATTGAAATCATTAAGGCGAACAAAAAATGAAATGTGGGTGAGCTTCTTGAAAAGATGTCTAGATAGGAATCTCTTAGATTGTCGTGATGCAGTTAACTTGATGCAAAAGAGAATTGAATGGGGATTTTAGGAAAATTGAATATGGCATAGGAGTTTATTAGGGGGCATACTTCTGTTTCTGTAGCCTACATGAAAATGCTACCTACCCGCCCTTAGAAGCAGCTTTTCACACAAAAGAACAGGATACAGTATTTTGTGGAATAAAAAACAAGAAATCCATTAGTTATATGCAGGAAGTTTTATATGATTCTTTGGAGTTAATCTGTTATGGGAGTAGACTTTAAATGTGGCAAACACTGCCCTCTCCAATATTTCCTGAAAGAATAATGCTCAATGTACTCCTGAGAATCTCTACTTTCATCTTCACAGGAAAATGAGGCTTTCACCAAAACCCCATGTTACCACTACTTCCACTCACGTTGTCTTGCTAGTTACATAGAGTATATGGAGAAAGAAATCAAGGCACAGAAGAAAGAAAGAATGCAGCATTTGACACCTGTGTCCAAAGAGGTAATGAATTCTTCCACTGCAGCTGCTTGACTGTTCTTTTCTTCAGGAATGGCTTCTTAGTTTAGGTCAATATTACCAGGTTATTTCAGTTTGTTCAATTATGGCACTGTGAACCTGGACAAAATATTGGAGATAACAATGAATTGTAATAAAATTATTAAGGCTAAATGATAAACAGCTTCCCTTTTACTGATGCAATATTCTGGAAATATTCTGATTTAAAATTTGTGGGAGATGAATAATATGTCTTTTTCTCTGCAGTATTTTAGTAAGGTTCTGTGAATAGAGGTCATCTTTCTGGCTTTTGTTATAGATGAACAAAAACCATGTGCATTATTCTTGAAGAATAGATTCCAGGTTTTTCTTCAGGGAAATTGTTACATTTTGACCAAGATGATTCTTTTTTAGTGAATGAAAAAAGATGAGAATATGTTTTATGTTCTGGATAAGTCTTTTGTGGGATATGCTATTTGTCAAGATATGAAATGATTCTTTCTTCCTCCATAAAAATAAGAGAGGAGGGCAGCACTGAATGCATCTTTCCCTGAGATCTCAAGAATTGTGGTAGTTAGAGGTAAAATTGCTGCAGCAATGCAAAAAAAAAAAAAGCATGAAATGCCAAAGAGACTCCATCATGGATAATAACATAATTGGGAGTGTGCCATACTGTTTCCTCTCAGTTGTGGCACTTGGGAGGGCACTCTTAGAAGACCTAGGTAAAAAGTTTGGGATCCAGGCTTTTCCATTAGTACCGAGTGCTGGGATAATTGCTTTTGATTGAGAAGTAGCCATGGACTTGTCTTAAAGCGTTTGTTATCCACTAAGGCAGAGCATCAGAGGGGTATGAAGGTAGAAACAGAATATCCCATGGTGTGGCCTAATCACACAATGCTTATGGTTGTTTCTGTTATCTTTTCTTGCATATAGGATATTGAAGTGCAATGCCCTGTGTGCAGGGAGCCTCTAGCGTATGACCTTGCCACATTGCAGGCAGCACCATTACCGCAGCAGTCAATGGTAAGGAAAATTGGCAACCAAACCTTTTGCATGGAACCATTGCTGTTTAAAAGATGGAACAAACCAGTGGTTTAGGATTGTAGCCTAAACCCCACACGTCATATCAGTTTTTGCTGAATCATTTATAGACAGTGACATCAGTGGGGCTCTGTAGCTCAGCGGGAGGTGGGAGGGATGGAGAAACAAAATGGCTAACTGTCCACAGCATGTTCTCATTCTCACAATGTATAACAATTTTTAGCTGTGTGCACATAGCCTAATGTGTAGCGCAAAATCTAAATAAGTTTCTCTGCTCAGGTAGATCTGAGAATGATGCAGGTTTTAGTGTAGGATGTCTGAAGAGCTCAGCTTGGGAGAGGGAGGTCTGCCTAAACCATTTGTCCTTCTAAGAACGATGTCAAGATCTTTTTTTTTTCTGCTTTATCTAAACTCTGCACCTTTCCAGGTGGGGGCACCATAGTTATAGTGTTGGGCCTAAAAGTTCCACTCCTGAAATACAAGGTGTTGTTCCCCCTCAGGAAGTATACCAGCCTGACCAACAGACACTGCAACACAGAGAGCAGCTGCGTCAGCACTTCCGGAGGCAGCAAGAAAAAGGCGGCATCATTGATGTGGAGCTGGAGAGAAATCGCTATTTTGTTACCCTGCAAAGGGTGAGTGGATCGGCAGAATAGAAGGAAAAAGGGTTATTAAGGAAAGAAGGGAGAAACTGAATAGCATCCAAAATCAGGAAGCTATTAATCCTCTGTGCAGGGAATGAAAAATAAGCTTTTACTTGGTTGACAGTCTTGGAGCAGAAGATATTTACATCTTAAGCCAGTGGTTCTCAACCTTTTTAATGCCGTGACCCCAACCGGTCGTAAGTCGAGGACTAAACTGGTCGTAAGTCGAGGAGTAAACCGGTCGTAAGTCGAGGACTACCCAACCGGTCGTAGGTCAAGGACTTTCCCTGCCCGGGAGCGCCGCGCATGCGTGGTTCCGCCCCCTGCGCTGGCCAAGGCGTAGCTGGCAAGCGGCAGAGACGGAGCAGGCCGACCATCAGCTGGCCCAGCCCAAGGGAGGTAAGGCACCCGCCGGAAAAGGGGAAAAAAAATGGTGGACAAAAAAAATGGCGGACAGCCTTGCTTGGCGACCCCCGTGAAATGGTCGATTGACCCCAAATGGGGTCCCGACCCACAGGTTGAGAACCACTGTCTTAAGCAATTCCATAAGTGTCTTTTAGGTAATTGATTAAGATTGAAATATCAAAGCCATTTTGGATGGCTCTTGTTGTCAAGAGCATGTTGCAGCCTTCTTGCAATGAGAGATTTATTATAGAATCAAGCTGGAGAATATGAATTTGGTGACACCAATATTTTAGCCCATGCTGCATGATCTTTCTAATTGGTTTGCTTTCTTCTCAGCCCTCCGATGTCAAGGAATATGACCATACAGCCATCTCAGAAAATGACCTGGGAACTAAGAATGAGCTGAAGTCACCAGCCGCTTCAGAATATACTCAAACAAGTACAACACCCATGAGTGATGAGCTAAAAAATACAGGTAAATCATCTCTTACTTTCCATCACCATAATAGGAGAGAGAGAAATCGAGCGGAGAAGCCATCTTTACAAAATCCTAGCTGGCAATTACATTATAAGACATTCGAGATGGCAACAGGAAAGTATGTTGAGGAAGAATCTGAAGCCTTAAGTAGGAGATCTAACTGGAAGAAGGAAAGAGAGCGGTGGAACTATGGGAGATACAACCAAGATATTTCAAAATCTTATAGCCGAAACCAGGAGCCTTCATTCTTGGATAAAAAGGATCTGTGCGCCAAACGTCTCCCATTGGCCAAAGAAGAGAAATACAACATGGAGAAGTGGATACCAATGCCAAAAACTCAAGCCTCCAACAGAGAGAAAGTGGACATTTGCCATGGGGAACTCAGAGGACAGAACTCATGGCAAGGTCAGCATGGTATTCAGAACTGTGAGAGATGGGAAAAGACCGAAGGGAGAGAGTATGTAACTTATCCCAGAATGCCAAGAGGTCGGGGGCAATCCAGACCAAGGCCACAGAAAGAATTGCAAGGTCCAAAGAATGAAGAAGGTTCTTAGCTGGTGGCGATCAAAGGGAGGACACTGATTGCTTTGTCACGTTGCCTTTCAGACATTGACTTTTCCTTATTTGGGGGGGGGGGGAACCCAGCTGTTCTTGGGAGTTTTCTCTAAAGCACTGGCAGTAGGACTTGTGCGATGGCATCAGCTTTATGAAAAATATTCTGTGAGGATTAGAATGCTGCAAAGGGACAAATACATAATTTGAGAGAGCAATAAATGATAGTGAAACAGAGTTTCTATGTATATTGAAATACCTTCTAGCAAAATGGAATTGTTGCAATGATCAGGAGGTGAAATCCCTTAGTTAGAAAGGCCATTGGGAAAATGCACTGTTAAACACTTTTAGAAATATTTTTATTTTTTTTGGAAAAAAAATAAAGAGGTATAGGTCTTTCTCTTTATTGTCCAGGAGTTTGGATCAGATTTGTTATGTTGCTTACTATTTATGGTCACTAGTGCTAGACATGATGGCAAGAGTGCACTATAGTGTCAGATTAATTTAGAATTGACCCTTGGAATTAATCCTATTATGTGTAAATGGTCCTCTGAACCACCACAGTCTGCAGTTAAGCTGCATACTGAGATGTGGGTGTTGCTTTTTTTTAGTGATCTTTTCACTACTGTCAGTACCAAAGTACCTTTTAGTTTATGATATGATTAAACAGTTGCTGTCCAGAGTTGTATTTCAAAAAAGCGATTACACTGAGCCCGTTAATTCTAGATGCCAGTGTGCCAGAAATATAAAAAGCTATGCAAGCAGTGAATTTCTTGTCTTCTGCCATTTTTGGCCCAAATTTGTTGTACCCAATCTTGGGATCAGAGGATTGCATTCTACCATAATACTGGAGAGGGGAAAATGTAAATGTATTTTTGCTCACATACACCCACATGCACATGCGCACATGTATTACATTCAGTAGTTCTCAGAAATTAAAACTTGTATCAATATATTTTGGGATCATATGAACATTCCCCTGATAAAAGTATAGACTTGAGTTAGGTTCACCTCTTACGTACCGGTATATATTTGTATGCAAATGCTGAGGGTAATTTCCTCCAATTTGTTAAATCCCACTTTGATTTATATTTATGATTTTCACTATGTTGGAAAAAAAAAATCCTGTGACTCTGTGAGAGTATTTTTTAAGCTGTTTCCTTTATGTCTGTGTAAAGAAATGTTGCCATCTGACAATGTTCCTACTCTTGGCCCAAACACTGGAGCAAGGACATGTGCAATACAACTACTGGCTAGAATGGCCAAAATGAACCTCCAGATAGAATTGCTTAATGTTTTCATTCTGAAAGCTGAAAGATTACATTTCTGATTAATGGTATGCATAGGTACAGTCCAGTTTGAGTGGCTCGGATCATGAAAGAACTGAAATTAAACTCAGTTCTTCACCTGTAATGAAATTTGTGGCAATGTGAAGCAAAAACAAAAATGAGCATTAAAGTCCACCTGGATAAGCCAACCTATGAATCTGTTTTGCTGAGGAAAATTTAATAGTCGCTATTGTACTACACCAGACTCGATCAATCCCTTCATAATACTGTCTTTCAGTCTGTTACGGGTTTTTGCTTAGAGTTACCTAAGTAGTCGTATCCTCTATTATGAATGGAACATGGGAAGCCTAATGTGAGCACACAAATTCTACAGCCACGTGTTTTTGGTATATTATGGCTTGCCTAATTCTGCAAAAGTTGGACATTTTTAATTATATTAATATATTAATTATATTCAGTTTAAAACCAGCAGTATATTGCAGGCAGGGACAACATACACTGAGCAGCACAACCAAGTAGCTGGCCCTGTGTACAGGAACATCTGCAATATATTTGTTATAGCCTCCCAAGTCCAGGTAGGAGATTCCACAGAAGGTCTTGGATCACATAAGAGGGCTAAGATCCCATGAGATTTCCAGATCCAGGCAGTATTATAGACAATAATCAAACATTGTGATAGTAGACAAGGACCAGAAGACAGCAGTGATGATAAACATATCAGTACCAAGTGACGGCAGCATTAGGAAGAAGTATGAGAAGCTGGAGAAATATCTGACCTGAAGGAAGAACTAGACAAGATATGGAAAGCAAATTAGTCTCAATGGTGACAGCATTCAGGGCTCTGACCTCTCCAACAGACCCCAGGAACAACCTTGGAGCTCTCTGTCCAGAAGAGTGCAGTGTTAGGAATAGCTAAGATACTGCACAGAAGCTTCAAACTCCCAGGCTCTCTTAGAGGACCCAAGATTGAGGAAGACTCATAATATGCATAGGGGTGAGTAGGGAAATACAGTTTCAACTGGGCTTATACAACACTTATGCTGTAATACATTATAGTATACTTTATTAATACAGTAAACCATGATTCAATTACATGTCAGATTTTGATTCTTGCCATGGAAGGAATGTGGAAAATAGTTTCAGAGAAAAATACTTGATTGGATTGGATCCCAGTAGTAACTAGATCAGAATCAGGTCCCTTTAGAATCAATTTTCATCGGCTGACTTGTTTCTTCTTTGAATTGTTTTTTAACAACGCCATACAGAAATACTATATTTCTATAAAACTCTATAAAACTTAATAATGTTCTCAGGGTATTTTCCTCAACAAATGATGTAGTTAGCATAATGAAGGCTTTAATCAAGATAGATTGAAGAATATGATGAAAGGGCTCTAGAACAGAGGTCCCCAACCGTTTGGGCACCAGGGACCAGTTATGTGGAGATTTTTCCGCAGACCAGAGGGGTCTGTATAGTTTTGTATGCTGCCTGCATTCCACAGATGGGGCTTTGCTTGTTTGTGCGGACCGGTTGCTGACATGCTGCAGCCCAGTACCGGTCCACGGACCGGGGGTTGGGGACCCTTGCTCTAGAACAGGGGTAGGCAACCTTGGCTCTTTTATGACTCGTGGACTTCAACTCCCAGAATTCCTGAGCCAGCTTGGCTGGCTCAGGAATTCTGGGAATTGAAGTCCACGAGTCATAAAAGAGCCAAGGTTGACTACCCCTGCTCTAGAAGATGGAGAGGTACAGACAACTCAGTGCTGCCTTTTAGTTGTCATTTCCAGAACTTTTGTAGGGTTATTATGCCTCACAAATTGGTGTGCTAGTGCAGAGGTCCCTAACCTTTTGGGCACCAGGGACCCGTTCCGTGGAGAGAGGTTTTTCCGTGGATTGGAGGGTGCGTGGTTTTGTGTGCTGCCTCCATCTCGCGGATAGGGCTTTGCTTGTTAGTGCGGACCGGTTGATGGCATGCCACAGACCAGTACTGATCCACAGACTGGGGGTTGGGGACCCCTGTGCTAGTGACAATGATCTGAAAAAACAAAACAATGTTTGGTTCTTTAAGGGGTGAAAGTAAGAGTAGCAGGAGTCTTCCTTGGCTGCATTTGTTGGTATTTGCGAGAATGGGCTGGAACAGTTATAGACAGACTATGTTCTCAGTACAAAGACAGTGGAAGTCCACAGATCAAAACAGATTCAGAGCGACGTAAGAGCAATATGAGAAACAGGTTGCTGTATTTCAATATCATATTCTATGAAAAGCATTTAACCCCTAATGCTAGCAGATAGATTCCACTTCCTTCAGGCAGAATTAAAACCAATCTATTTGCAATACATTGAACTGCCCACACATACAGTTAGCCTATTAAGAGGCTTTGCTGCTGCTCTGTAGTCACCATTTTCTGACCTTAGAAGATCATGACAAGGCAGATCTGATTTTGATGTAGGCTTACAAGTAAGACGTTCTAGAAGAGAGATGCCTTGTTTCCTTTCTGGAGCTTGTAAGTTGCTTGAAGCTGAATGGTATGCCCTAGAGCAGGGGTAGGCAACCTTGGCTTTTATGACTCATGGACTTCAACTCCCAGAATTCCTGAGCCAGTCCACGAGTCATAAAAGAGCCAAGGTTGCCGACCCCTGCCCTAGAGCCATCAATTCTAAAAAACCAAGTGCCTCCTCAGTATATTACTACTGCAGTTATTGAGGCACAGACTCGTCTGGAGATGGGAAGGGAGAAGTCATTCAATCTGAACTCCATATTCAATTTCTTTTTCAGAGAAGTGCAATGAGATTGGTTGGTTTATTCTTTATTTTTATTTTTACTAAAAGGACCACCTCACTGAGACAGAAATATTGATGGTATCCCCCTTACTTACTGTGTGCTGGGTGAACAGCCCAGGCAACTACCTTCAATGTTTTCTCAGTATTCGTTCAGAATCAAGATATAAGCATCTCTACATTCTGAATGGCTTTAACTGGATCCGCTTTGTGTAACATGAAATAACCTTGAACTTGTGCGGCGCTGATTTTAACAGAGACAGAAAGGGCTCGTTTAGCAAATTGCTCAGCTAGAACAGATGGCTGGTCTGGATAGAATTTGTGGAACATCTGTTTGAACTGCCACTCCGAACAATGCCCAATGTACTGTTTGAGGTCTACCCGGCCTGGGCGAATCAGGGCTGGATCCAGCCTGCAGGAAGTGAAAAAAACAACAAAGGAGCTCAGTAAAAGTTTAACCTTCCAAATATAGCTTCCCTCTTTATACACAAGCCCAAAATGCTGCTATTTCTAAAATTCCAAAAAGAACAAGGCTAAAAAACTTTCTCTTAAAATAAAATCTTGTTTTATTTTATCTGTAATGTATAATTGGCCACCATATTCAGAAAAAATATAAATTTGGTGGCCAGTAAATATATTAATACCAACAGAGGTCCTATTTTAATTAAATCTTTTAGTTCTTCCTCAGCTGTACTACATCAATCCACACTAAAGAGTCCTGCACAGAATAAGGAAGAACTATCACTAAGGTATGTAGAGCACAAAGTAGCATTTTAAACAATTGTGCCCATATCCACTTTACACAGAATAACTATACAATGCTTCATATTCAGTTCTGATTCATTAAAGCAGCTGTGTCTATTTTCATAGCTACTACATAGTTAGAATCAATCCTAGCTAGTTTAATGTTATAACTGCACTCGCACAAACTATGAACCTCCTTTACAGAATCATATCTAAAGCTTATATAGCCTAACATAGATATATATCCTCTTCTTCCTCCTTCTCTATCACCTACCTTCAAATTACCCACCTCCTTGCTACAATCCTAGCAGCCAACATGAAGCCAGGAAAGGTAACAGCGAAAACTACATGTATATTTTGCAGGTTCAATGTTGCAAATGTTTCAAATCATGACCAAGGCCATTAATGACAATGCCACTGCCAACACATTTCAGCCTTGTCACTCCATAATACTTGACCTATGATTCTTTCTTAGCAGGCTGTATGGCTAGCATTGCCCCGTGCTTGGGAAGAAAAGCTGAAAGTTATACAGATGAGGTTTCTATGACACTTCACAAGAGCCTCTCTTTTCTTTGATTTCTTTCTCCTGTTTTCTCCTCCAAAATAATGCCCTACTACGTTCTTTTGTCAGTCAACACTTGCCTTAGGAGAGTTTATACCTTTGCTGTCTTTTGAACAAGAGGGGTGCCACAAGCTTTTTTTTTTAACAATTTGCTTGGATATTGCATGAGATAAAGTGGGATATATTGATTTATGTCATCAAACCATTAGGGCTTCCACTAGTGCAGGGGTGTCAAACTGCCGGCCTGTGGGCCAGATGCATCATAGTGAAACCACACCCACTCCATTGCCGACAATGGCAAAAAAGTCACGATATGTTGCGACACGTCACGTAACGTTGCGAGTTTGACACCCCTGCACTAGTGTTTCAGCGTGCAGCTGATACAGGGCATCACTGGGAACAATACTATGACTGGAAATTGACAAACTGGAAGAAACTCTGGGAATGGCAGCTGTTTGTTTTCCTATTCTTTGGTTTTGATTTAGCAACTAGAGCCGGGGTGTCAAACTCACTGTGTCACGTCACGTGTTGCGACGACCGTGACTTTTTTCCCCTTGCCGAAGCTGGGGTGGGCGCGGCTTCCGTGTGATGCATCCAGCCTGTGGGCCGGCAGTTTGACACTCCTGAGCTAGAGCAAAAACTGCTAACTAGTTATGTCACCATTATTAGCAACCGTTCTTACTTAGCCCATATGAATGTTCTTCTAAGTCAAAAGGTCGGCTAAGTTAATAATCCCCACCTATCCCATTTTTTGTGCATCAGTTCTAACCTGTCCATATAATTGGTAGTCATAAATACTAGTCTGGCTTCAGAAGAAGCTACACCATCCAACGCATTGAGAAGGCCACTGAATGTTAAACGTCCCATGCCTTGATATGCAACAGGATCTGAAGAGAAAAAGTAACAAAGTTATTCAGAAATATGGAATAAAAGAAAACTAACAGTATGAGTAAAGACATAAATATTACTAAATTCTGCTTGGATGTAGGAGCAGCTTCGCCAACTGATTTTAGAGCTCCCATAATTCTTATTCCCACTACACAGTACCACCGAGAGAAAAAAAATAAAACTTTTTTTTTCTATCAAGGGCTGTATTCTTTCAAAGGTATCTGATTTAAGAATTTGCAGGTTACCAGCAGATATTCGAACGGTTACAAATATGATGCTAACCAAGGTTGGCAAACTATTCTTTCTCTCTCTTTTGCTATGTGGGAGGAGAAGGGCAATATACTACTGTTAAGTTCTGAACTGATTGCTTATCAGAGCAATCTTTAATCTGGGGTAGGCAAAAGTAGATGACCTGCAGCCCAATTCCTGGATTAGTAGTACTTGGAACATCTTCTAATCATGGCTGCAGAAAACTGATGGCATCATTTGAGCCAGCAGTGTGCTGCAGCTGCCAAAAAAGCCAACAGTTCTAGGCTGCATGAACAGAAGAATAGAATCAAGATCATGTGAAGTGTTAATACCACTTTATAATGCCTTGGTAAGGCCACATTTGGAATATGGCATCCAATTTTGGTCTCCATGATGTAAAAAAGATGTTGAGACTCTAGAAAGAGTGCAGAGAAGAGCAACAAAGATGATCAGGGGACTGGAGCTAAAACATATAAAGAACAGCTGCTGGAATTGGGTATGTCTAGTTTAATGAAAAGAAGGATTAGGGGTGACATGACAGCAATGTTCCAATATCCGAGGGGTTGCCGCAAAGAAGAGGGAGTCAAATTATTCTCCAAAACACCTGAGGGCAGGACAAGAAGTAATGGATGGAAAATAATTAAGGAGAGAAGCAACCTAGAACTAAGAAGAAATTTCCTGACAGTTAGAACAATTAATCAGTTGGACAACTTGCCTCCAGAAGTTGTGAATGCTCCAACGCTGGAAGTTTTAAGAAGAATTTGAACAACCATTTGTCTGAAATGGTATAGGGTTTCCTGCCTGAGCAGGGGGTTGGACTAGAAGACCTCTAAGGTCCCTTCCAACTCTGTTATTCTATTCTATTTTCTAACCATGTTAGAGGGAATGCATTTCATTGGAACACATACAAAATTAGCAATTAGTAAACTAGACACATCACTATTAAAAGGCAAAAAAATTCAATCCTTCCAAGACCCACCCCCTCCAAGCTTACATACACATGTGTGGTGTTATTCTAGCCATTTTGTAGCCCTCAGCCCTGGAAAAATGCTAACTGCAGCCCTTGGCCATGAGAAGGTGGCTTATTCCTAGAATTAAAGGAAAACTGCTTCAACAAGGCATTTCATATGACATCTCCATGATACAATGACTCTGTGACAGGTTCAAAGTTAGGCTCCAGCTGGAATGAAGGAATAAGACAGTTTGGAATAGGAAGCAAGAAGGAGCACGTGTCTCTCACTCACTTTCAGCAGCCAGGTCCCGACTGACAAAGGCCGCATCTATGTCTTCCAAGAGGATGATGCTCTGTTGTGGAGCTACACTCAGCAAATGATTGAGACGATCATCTGAGAGACTTCGATCACTCAGGCTCAGAAGACAGATGCTGTACTGCAATTTTCCAGCCAGGGCTGTGCTGTAATAGGTAGGAGTTTCATTTCAGAATGTAAACATGCAAGAAAAAAAAAGCGTTTGAAAAGAGGGGAGGAGCTCCTCCACATTTTCCTCTCAGAATTTAAACACCTTTGTTTGCTCCATATCTATGTAAATAGAGTTCTGCGTTTACACACAGGGAACCACCACGTTAACTTCTAAATTAGCCCAAATCACTATTAAATAAAAAGGTTCAGAGTAAGAGGATACTATTCTAGAATAACATAATCAAGTTGCACTTTACATCTTAAGAAAACATATTGTGATTAAAGTTTTGTTCAGGATCAGATTCTCTGAGAATTATATCCCTTTTCCCCCATGATGGCTCCATTACTTCTTGCTTTCTTGACATATATGTACTATATTCTCTCTAGGATGGCTTTTATCATCACTTCTAAGAAGAAATATTCCACAGGTGAATCCACTTGGAGCAGTTAAAAACAGCAAATTCTAACTGTGCAATAGGTTGAACCAAAAACACTTTTGAACCATATAATGTATCTTGATATAACTCAGCTTGCAGGGAAAGAGACAATAAGTATCAAAATTGTGTGAATGGTTCTGCCTCAAACATCACAAATTATGAGGAAAGGGAGACGCTAAGTTAGCAAGCCCTTATCACTTTGCTCCCTGCTGAAAAACTATTTCTAAGTCCACAAAAGTACATTTATGACATCACTTTTATGCCCTGCATTTTGTGAAAGTTACTTCCTAATATAGGTGACTGCCATTAATTTGGCCTTTAAAAAGATCCTAAAATACTTGTTCTAATTCAGGGTTTCTCAACCTTGACAATTTTAAGATGTATGGACTTCAATTCCCAAAATTCCCCAGCCAGCCATGCTGGCTGGGGAATTCTGGGAATTGAAGTCCATACATCTTAAAATTGTCAAGGTTGAGAAACCCTGTTCTAATTGGTCTACCAATGATTAATTTAAAAACATTTAACCCTTTTGCTCAAATGACAATTTAATTCCACTCAAACACAAGTGTTACCACTTCGAGATATCTTAGAATCAAATCAAACCTCTTCCAATTACACAGTGGCATACAATATTCTCAAACACTGTTAAATAAGGATGGGGAGAAGGGACACTTTTTTGAGAACAGGTTCAATATCAAGACTACAGAGAGCCCACACTTACATGAAACTGCTCTTGCCACAACCTGGGGGCCCATACAGCAAGTATCCTCTCCGGTAAGGTATTCCTGTGAAGAAAATATCTAATCAGAAGACACCATTCAATTATCCAATTTTCTACTTTATGAGTTATAATCACCATGCTCTAGAAGTACGCAAATAATTTTTCTGCCACTTCTAAACAAGGAAACAGTTTTCTAATGATCAGCTCCAGATATTGTGAAAAAATTGCACAAGAGTACTTGCATTGTGGTGAAAATGGTGAAGTCCATTTTCTTATCCTCTTACAGTCTTACGGTTTAGGCTTATCCTGGGTGAAATTATATGTAACTTTATTAAAAGACTACTTTACAGGCTGTCCTCAACTTACGACCATAATGGAACCTGCCAATTACAATCACAAGCTGTGATGGTTGTTAAATGAGACTCCCACATGGTGTGGGCTAATGACGGTACGGATCATTAAGCAAAGCATGGGTTCTTCGTGAGTGGGAGAGTCCCTGGAAGGTCTAGCACAGGCCCAGGCCTAAACTTCAGCATCTCCCCAGCTTCCAGCTTCCGGGGTGGGTAAAATGAGGATTCAGATTGTTGGGGGCAATATGCTAACTCTGTAAAACTGCTTAGAGAGAGTTGTAAAGCATTATGAAATGGTATTTAAGTCTAAGTGCTATTACTATTGATATTACATATTTGCCTGCCCATCAAGCACCACATGCTCCACTTCCTACTTCTTAGGGTTCCTGTAGGCCTTGGACCTCTTTCTTGCCCCACTGGTTCCCAGAGCTCAGACTGGGAAAGGAGAGCAGGCTGCTTCACCTTCAGCATCCCTGCAGACTACATGGCTCCAATTGAAAATAATTTTGCAAGCATTTATTCAAAAGGATTAATGTGAGTTTGACCTAGAAGATTTAATTGTCTTTTAAGAAATATCCTAGACATTTTGGAATACTTGGAGCAGCATAATGAAAAGCAAGCTGCATTATTTTCTTAGACAGATGCACATAAGACCTTTGGAAATTTGAACTGGGCCTTCCTTATTAAAATTTTAGAAGATATGAATTTTTGAGAGAATTCTATTACTGTAAATGCATAAGATTGATTTACACTTCAGAGAAAGCACAAATAATGGTGAATGAATTGTGAATTGCAAACTAACAAAACCTTTTGAGATACAAAAAAAGAGACAAGACTGGGATGCCTGTTGTCTCCTCTCCTTTAGTTCTTGAAACACTGAATATAGATATTAGACAAGAGGAGAGAATATGTGCTCTGTGTATTTGGCATCAAATATATCCTGATTTATCTATAAAGGAGAATCAGCGTATTATGTCATCTCATTGCCAGCCTCTGAAATGCACTCACCTCGATCAATGTACCACTTGGGGTTATCAACGAACTCTTTCACATCTTGCACAATCCTCTCTGATATTCCTTTGTCAAACACTACAGAGGTGAGTGGGCGTTGTCGTCGTGGGAAACCAAATGGCCGCCATTCAGCAGCCATTGCTGTATACATTACTGTTTTGCCTTCTTGTTGTTTCAGAGCCAATTCCCTGGCTAAAGAGAAAGTAAAATGTGAATTATACAAAATATATGGCTATAATTCGGAAGGAAGCCAGGACAAAACAGAAAAAAAGCCAATTCCTAGAAACAAAAAGGAATCAAAATACCACATAGAAGAGATTGTCTGTTTAGACACAATGTCCAAATCTGGTTGGTTTGGGACTTTGCTCTGAGCAATATTACATTCAGGGGTGCTAGGTATTTGGGGTGCTAACATACCTTCTTGCATAATGTTGAAAAAAATTTCTCTTTTATTGCCAACTGCTGTAAATGTGACAGACTCCCAAGGAGTGCCTGTGTGGAGATCAATCATCTGGTTCTCCCGGTTCCGTTCTATACGTATCCACTTCTTTTGATACCTGAAAGCAGAGGAAGGAACACCTGAGTAGGATAATCTTTTCTGGACTTCCACCTCCAAAACAGCCTTTTCCATGCCTGTTGATCTATAATCAAGCAAGACTTAACATAGGATTTATATATAATCAATTATGGCCAACCAAAAAAGGCAATGGCACAGATAACACCACAAGGAAATCTCTTTTGTGACTACCTACTCTCCCAATTTACAAGCTTAAAAATTTGGGTTTTGCTTTTTGCCTGAATTTTTTTGCCTGAAATTCCATTTTTGCTGTTTACCCATGCTATATAGCTCATGTTTCTCAGGACTTTCTCCAGTCTTCTGAAAAAGGAAAACAGAAAAGAGAAATTTGTTCTGTGAGTTTCCTTCTACTCTTGTAGCAATATAGTCTAGGATACTACAGTAATAGAAGTAAGGAAAAGTTACCCATCCAATCAGTTCTGCTTACATAAAATGTCTCTATTCCATTGTTTAAATAGCTCCAAATTTTTAGAAATAAAACTATATGTGTATAATGCAAACAACAAAATAGTGCAAAAGGAGATTTAGCTATTAAAATAACGAAACAGCATTTCAAAATATTTTATCATCATGATCTGAATTGGAGGAATAAAAACCAGATATGTGTGCTTGTTTGCTGGAGATTAAATTAAATAAGGTTACAAAAAATGTCAGTGCTTAGCTGATATTGATTAATCTTAAAAGATAAACGAAGTTGAATCTAGTTCATATT
Organism: Protobothrops mucrosquamatus; assembly: GCF_001527695.2. NCBI lineage: Eukaryota > Metazoa > Chordata > Lepidosauria > Squamata > Viperidae > Protobothrops > Protobothrops mucrosquamatus. The sequence goes on along the minus strand of NW_015387351.1, from coordinate 650,736 downwards.
TAAATCAATTCCTATTGATAAATCAGAAAATAAAAATAGAAATGAAATAATGGAATTGATTATTCAAATAAATGAAAATAAAATAACTTTAAAAATCCACCATGGAATAAGGCAACAGCATGACTGCTAAAAAAAAAAAAAGCTGCACAGATGCACCCATGAAATAAGGATTTAAGCTAAGCTCAAGGGAGATTTTATCTTACCTTTAAATCCTAGAGTTCAACTTATTCTTAAATATGGAGGCATGAGAGTATAGAATAACAGCATGAAGTTTCAAAAATAAGACACTTGCTGAAACAAAAATTTAGCCACACTGTTGGAAATCATTGGCATAACTATCCTTTGAGATTCAGCAGAATATAGAATTTGCTCTGACTGCACACTTGTAAATATCCATTCTATTTCTCCTGCATGCATTTTGCTGTTTTCTTGATCTTTGCCTATTTTGCAATTTTAGAAACTGAAGTTCAGGATGTAGACATTTAAATTTACTTTCTTCTGTTAGTTGTGCACTGAAAACTCCTGCTTATTGCCATAGAGGTATTTGGGAGTTATTGCAAAATATATCTATTCATGTTCATAATCTTCCCACTACTTGCAGCCTGGAGATATTTCATGGTCTCCCTTACCAAATGAAATGATTCCCAGGGCTGGGAATAAAGTCAAATTTTGTACTGACACGGCCACTCTCGTGTTGCAGGTAAGAAGTCTCCACGCTCAGGTGCTGGGTGTGCTTAGCATGGTGAGATATCCAGTTCAACAGCCAGTGGTAACTCTTGTCCCTGCTTGGCACTTCCAGGGTGATCATATAATGCCGTTTGAAAACCATCATGCCAACCTGGGCCCCCTTACGTGCCAGGGCCAAGGCTGTGCCCACACCAACTAGACCAAAGCCTGCCCCAAAATACGGATTGTCCTTTAGGGCTAAGACAAAGTCAGAGAAAGGCATTGTGTGTGGGAGGAGCAAATAGTGCCAAAGTTAAATAATCACTCTGTGTGGCATTTCTTTTAAAACCTGAAAAAATAAAGGAGAAAGCAGTTAAACCCATGAACGGTTTACTGACAAAACTCAAAGGCACGGACAGCTTGCATCAAATACACCGGGCTTTTTGCAATGTGTCGATGCCAGACGGCTCTCTGCCTGGTCTTACAAGCCATTCATTTCAGGGTAGTGCAGTTGCTTAGCAAACTAAACTCAGGAATCAAAGAGAACTTGGTCTCTACTCGCCCATACAAAACAGAAACTGTGCAGATTCCCATAACTGCTCTTCACCTGTTAAAATAAGGTGGAGAGGATCTCTTTCGGTTTTAAGCTTAAAAAGTGGTTTGTCCTCTTTTCCTCTCTCTCTCTCTCTCTCTCTCCAGATCTACTGGAGAAAAATGCAGCCTCGTGCAGATAAAAGGAACGAGAAAGCTATCCTACCTCCTACTGCAAACCGGAGCTTGAGTAAACCCCACTTCCCACCTTCCCGCGTACAGCATACTACTATAGACACACGATCTCCTACTTGCCCTTCCTTGAGCGACCTTCCCCTCTTCCAATCAGCGCCGCCCCGTCACTTCTGTGGTTCCACCTGATCGGGAGAGGTGACTCTCCGCCCTCTTGTTCCTACCGAGATAGCTCTGTAGCATATGCAAGAATAAGTTTAGAGCAGATTTTCTCAGCCTCGGTGTCTTTAAGGCGCCTGGACCAACTTTCAGAACCCCCCCATAATTCTGGCACTTAAAGGCCGCAGGTCTTCAAGTCCCTGAGATTGAAATAACGGTTTAAACCAGTGTTTCTCAACCTTGACCATTTTAAGGCATGTGGACTTCAATTCCCAGAATTCCACAGCCAGCATTGCTGGCTGTGGAATTCTGGGAGTTGAAGTCCACATGCCTTAAAATGGTCAAGGTTGAGAAACACTGGTTTAAAATAAAACGGAAAGCAGCCACTTGCTACTCCTCGACTTTTACAGGCACCGTGGAACCACTCGAGAGTCAAGCCCTTTTACAGTAAACACGAACCGAAAGCAGAGATTCGTTCTGAGAAAAGGTCGGCATGGGCGATTCTAATTTTCCTAGCTCTATCTTCATTTTTCGCTTCGGAACCGAAGGCTGGCTACTTTCTATGAAATTACCCTAACACTCTATGGTTTCTGGGAAAGCGGTCGGTTCCCGGGTTCCTATATACGAACCTTCGCGGCAGGGAGTCCGAAAATCGGGATTTTGATTTGTGGGGAGATGACGAGCTCTTCTCCTGCTTTGCTTTAAGGCACCTACCGCGCAGCAAGACACTCTCTACACCTTGTCTTGGGGGGCGGCGCCTCCGATCCCCCCAACGCCGAAGCCTGTGTCCAAGGTTACCATAGAGTTGCTCGGGGAGAGCGCGGACGAAGCAACAACAAAGAGGGAGGGGGAGAGAGGCTAGAGAGGAAAACATGGATGCTTTCCTACCGGCGCGGGGAAGGAGGAATCGTTGAGACCCGGTGCCTGGAGTGGGAAGCCGGGCATTGTAAGTGGTGAGGAGGGGGAGAGGCGAGAGCAAGCGCGAGTCAAGACTGGTGTTTTTGTCGAGGGAAGGCAGTGGGGCTATCCTGGGGCGGAGAAGGAAATAGGTAGCCAGAAAGGCAGAGGACCAAATTGGCTTTTTTAGGGAGGGGGGTTGACGGGGTGTGGGTCCCTGTGCTGCTCTCGAGGATCCCTTATGCTTAAGGGATTTTTGAACGTGGGTACTACAATGGGGGGCTCTGCTGTGAGGGGCCTGGAGAGGAGCAGATCCCGGCTCCAGTTGAGATTCGTTAGTCCTATAGAATTGGCTGTTTGTCATTTGGATCCAGAACATGCTGTCATCAAATTGGTGGTTTTGTATCCTTTCTCTTGCACTTCAGAGACTGACAAGAATGGTTCGTGCCTGGCATACAGAATCCAGAAGGTTGCAGAAAAAGCCCACCAGAAGAAGAGGAAACTGGGTGTGTGAGTTAATCCTTTTCCTCTTGCCCAGGGCTTTTCAACCAGTGGTACGGGTACCACCTGTGGTACATTGGCACCTGGCAGGTGGTACACAACCATTTTAGAAAAGTGGTAGTGGGGGAGGGGAATGAGCTGATCCGGTGGCAGCACTGCACAAGCCTGAGCGAGAGATGGCTGGAGCTGCAGGGCTGTCAGGGCTCAGTGGAAGTGCCAGGATCAGCGCCAGGCTCCAGCTGGAGCTCGGTGCTGATCCTGGTGCTTCTGCTGAGCCCTGAAGAAGCACCAATCAGCTGGAATGTTGCAGCACCTCCAGGGTCTTGTGATTTACATTCAGATGCTTGGCAACTGATTCATATTTATGATGGTCACAGTGTCCCAGGGTCATGTGAAGTGACCAAAACCTGCTGCAACCACCCAGCAGATGGGGGGAATAAAAACCAAATATTCCCCCACCCCACCCTGCCAATCCTCAACAGAAATGCTCACAACAATGAAAACCTAGGACAGGAGGAAGAGCGCCGCCGGGTGGGCAGGCAGGTGTCTTGCTCGGCTGTGGCTTGGGGGGCACTTTTTTCAGTGCCATTGTAACTTCGAACAGTCACTAAGTGAACTGTTGTAAGTCGAGGACTACCTGTACTTTGTCACTTTTTTCCTTTTTTTTTTTTGGTCATCAAGTTTTTGACACCTTGCTAGGCGACTAGTGGTACTCGGATATTGCCATATCCTAAAAGTGGTACAATGGGTGAAAAGGTTGAAAAGCCCTGCTCTTGCCTAATGAGTTGGCTACTGTTCTTAATCACCAATGCTGTTTTTATTATAATAACTATTATAATAATATAGAAAACCTCCGTATCACCCAATTCTCAACATCTCGGAGCAGCTTGAAAGTATATAGAAGAGATATACCATGAAGGAATCCTGTATCCAGGAAATAAAAGTATAGGGTAATGTGCACGTATACATAGTCCTCAATTTACAGCCATTCATTTAGTGACCACAGTGGCACTGAAAATGTGACTTGTGACCAGTTTTCGTACTTTGCAACATTCCCATGGTCACGTGATCAAAATTTGAGTGCTTGATAACTGGCATGTACTTATGGCAGTTGCACTGTCCTGAGATCATGTGATCACCATCTGTAATCTTCCCAGCTGTCTTCTGACAAGCAAAGACAGTGGGGGAAGCCAGATTCACTTAACAACTGCAGTGATTCCCTTAAGTGTGGCAGAAAAGGTTGTAAAATGGGACACAACTTGCTTAACAACTGTCTTAGCAATAAAAATTTTGGGCTCCATTGTCATACGTTGACAGGACTACCTGTATACAGGGCTTTTTTTCTCGTAGAACGCCCAGAACAGAGTTCCGGCACCTTTTTTGGATGGAACCTTGTAGGGTAGGCAAGGCGGGTTGTATGATGGGTGTGAGTTCCGGCACCTTTTTTTTTTTTTTTTTTTTTTTTAGAAAAAAAGCACTGCCTGTATATATAATGTACAGTATGGACAGAACTTGGTGAAGCTGATTGGCTCCAGGATGACAAAGGAGTGTGACAATCTGTGTACTTTCATCTTGTGTATTCCAGTCTATATGCTAAATATATATTAACAGAGATTGGATTGAAAGAAGATGAGTGTGGTTTTAAAATTGGAGGAAGAAACATCAATAACCTGTGCTATACTGATAACCAAAAATGCAAAGAATCTGCAAGCTCTGGTCATAAATGTCAAGGAGCAAGATGAAAAAAAAATGAGACTAAAATTAAATGTAAAAAAGATCAAACTAATGACAACAAGTAACCCAATCAGCCTTCGAATTGACAATGAAGATATTGATGTCGTGGATAGCTCCTGCCTTTTATATCAATGATCAACGATAAAGGAACAAGCAGTCAAAAAATATGTTGCAGACTGGCCCTTGGTAGAGCAGCTGTAAACTCCTTAAAAAAGATATTGAAATGCCATGATGTGCCTTTACGTACAAAGACCAGAATCATGCAAGCCATGATATTCCCTGTGACACTCTATGGAAGTGAAAGTTGGACTTTGAAGAAGCTGGATAGAAAGAGTTTTGTTGCTTTTAAACTTTGGTGTTGGAAAAGATACCTGAGAATTCCATGGACAAACAAGAAAACAAGCCAAATGGCTCTTTGAACAAATCAATTCAGGATTCTCACTTGAAGCACAAGTGACCAGGCTCAAATTATCCTACTTTGGACACATTATCTGAAGATTCAGCTCTCTGGAAAAGGCTCTAATTCTGGGAAAGGTGGAGGGAAACAAAAGAAGAGAACTAACAGCAAGATGGATGAACTCAGTTATAGTGGCAATGAGTACATTGTTGAAATACCTAAAAGACCAGGTTAGGGACAGATCATCTTGGAGATAATCTGTGTGGTCACTAAGTATTGATAATGACTTGGTGGCACATAATCATAGTGAAATATTCTTTCCGCAGAAATTGCAATGCATGTAACTGTAAACCATACCCTTAACTTTTCCTGATAGAATTATTTATTGTTTGCAAATATACGTGCCACTTCCACATTTTAGCCAGCAGCCATTTATATTCATTTGGTCTGGAACCTGTTCTTTAAACAATCAATCATGTTTGTGACTAAATCACTCAGCCTTTCTATAACATCAAGTATAGTGTAGATTAATTTCTGAGAATGCAGATCAGAAATATTAAATACCTTTGGCTGGCTCTTCCCTTGTATCTGTAGCCTATGGAATTACTTAAGAGCAGTCTTTCAGTTAAATACATGTATGCATGCTAATGTGATTTCTATACTATAAAGTAGCCCTTCATCAATAATACAATTAATTAGTTGAACTAAACAGATCAGGAATGGCTATAGTTGAGTAATGAATGGGTCACTGAATGCTAGGCTTTAGAAAAATACGTAAATAATTAAAATAAATTATGTAAGTAATTCAAGAAATGGCTTTATTAGGATTATGAAATAGATAGATAAATAAATGCATACACAAATGATTATAAGAGGCATTTAAAAAGATAGTAATGAGCTATCTGCTAAAGTGAAAAAAGCAAGCAAAATTATGTTTATTCTTTGGATTGAAATTAAAAATGTATATATAATAAACCTACCTTGGGGTGAGCTTCCTCAGCTCAGGCTAGTTAGACTGTGTGTATTAGCATGCCTGTTGATAAATCAGACTTTACATAACACACTGTGATTTCTTTAATTATAGTTTGTGTGAAATACCAGAATTGACTCATCTTACACAAAACAGTATGTCATAGATTATGATGTACAAGCTGGAACAATGGGATTCTCACATAAAATGCTAAGATAGGATCAAGCAAATTATATCATAATTTAATATGCAATGTAAATCCAGTTATTATATCTGAATCCATCAGCAATCTGTGATAACATACTAGTGCATTCCAGCTTTAATTTGAAAATATTGGTAGAAGACGTTTTAGCCCTTCCCTTTTCATCTTGACTTCATGAGATTAAAACAATGTCTCTTTTTTTCCAAATCCCTTATAATCCTTGTTTGCCCCAATTTAAAATCCTATGTATTTAAAGTTAAAACTATTTCAGTGGAAATCCTTATGGGTGTAAATTCAGGTTACACTTATTTGCGAGTGTTAGTATGAAAATCATTGTGTTTGTATCTGTACAATTATTTCTCTTTTATGTAGTCTGTTGGAAGATCAAAGTACTGAATTATTTCACATCCTATATCAATTGCCCTCCTGCATTTTCTTCTACACAGGTGTGGCTACTAGCAATACTGAGCAATTATAGCTGTTAACAATATATTTCTTTACTGTTAACAATATATTTCTTTATTGCAGTTATTGATGTCCCACCTTTAAAGACACTAATCCCTTCAAAGCATTTAGAATCTATATAAATAACTACAAATAAAATGCAGGAAATATTGAAAAGCAAGTAAATGTCTAGTATCTTTTCTGCAGGGCAGATGGTAGTAATAGCCCTAAAAGGGAAGGCAGAGTTTAGCTAAGGAGGCCTTGTCCCTTCCTCTCTAAATATCTTCTGCCACAGCTAACTTAGCAAATCCCCTGTGGGAAGGGAAGAAGTTATCACAAACACTATTCCAGGATGGTTGTCATCTGCCTTCCTCTGTTTTTTTTTCTCCTTTGTTAATATTGGGTATTATCAGTCCATTCTGTACACATCTTCCTTGGAAACACTATATGTATCCTTATTTACTTCCTTTTAGAAGATTATTTGATTTTTGGGTCTCTTTTTACAGGATCTATATCTGTATGTCATGGTGTAAAGCTATTTGAGGAAAGACAATGAGCAGAGGAGCAGTAGCAACAGAATCCATCGGAGACGACAAAATGAGTGGGCTTTGCCAGGAGTTGTTATTACCTGGCTCAGGAATTGCAGGAAATGAAGACAGCCATGGCATCTCAAGTGAAAGTCTACCAGTGGGACAGAATTTGCTCTTAACAGAGGCTTCTGTTGTAGGTACAGAAACAGGTGGTATTGAAATATTTGTAGAAACCATGAGTAGCACCATGGCTGTCAACAATCCAGGTAACCCAACAGGTATGTTGTAAGATAGATTATTTCACATTCACACAGCACTGTCTTAGGCCTAAAGATATTTACCCATATAGTAGGACTGTATTGATATCCTTCTCATCTTCTCATCTTTCCTATTACCTTCTATTGGGATCTGTGATTTATCACTTATTGTATCTTATGACTAATGACTGTAGCTATGATCTATGACAGGGGTGTCAAACTGCCGGCCCATGGGCCAGACGAATCACGAGGAAACTGCGCCCAGCCCATTGCTGGCAATGGGGAAAAAGTTCCGATATGTCGCGCGACGTCACGTGACTTCGCGAGTTTGACATGTCTGATCTATGATATAGAACATGTCGCTTTGTTGTTGTATGCACACTGAGAGCTTATGCACCAGAGACAAATTCCTTGTGTGTCCCATCCCACTTGGCCAATCAAGAATTCTATTCTATTCTATTCCAAACTACAATTGGTCCATAATACGATGGCAAGATTATGGGGTCAGGTTCCACAATTCTGAAGTAATGCCTCTCATGAAGTTGCTGCACTCACTATCAATATGTTTCTTGGTCCAGTTCAGTGTACCTACAAAACCCTGTATAACAACACCAGGTTACATAAGCCATTGCCTTGATGGAATTGAATTTGCCTGTCTGGTGATAGTATATTGGAAAGGCTGTTAAAAACCTCCCTTCTCTCTGAAGTAAAAGGAGGTGGATGAATCCATAAGTCTCTTCTCTAGTAACCCCCATACTTTGGAACTATGTACCTCCTGAAATTCTTAAAGTTGTCCCTCTCTCCCCCCATCCCCACCCACATCAACTAGTGTGTTTTTTAGAAGATCTGTGAAGAAAGCTTTATTTCAGTCCTAACTTATTTCCATTCCTTTTAGAAGAGATTATTTCTGTTGTTTTTTTAAAAACATTGTATTGTATCATAATCTTGCTTTTGAACATAGCTTTTGGAACCTGTTGCAAGGGAAGCTTAACCCACAAATCCCTTTGATGCCAATGCTGTTTATTAAAATAAATGATAATAGTGTTTTGATGTAGTTCCTAGAGAAGATTATTTACGGTCATTGTTCCTGATGGACCTTAGAAGAATTGAATATTTGTGCTAGGTTTATAACTACTGGTACTGAGAGGTGAAAGGGAGAGGCCTGTTTGTTTTTTAATATAAAATGTTAACTTTTTTTTTTCCAGAGGTCTTAGTCAAAGTTGTGGAACTCTATTTTTGTGAACAGTGTGGACGAAGCTTCCCTGATCCCAGCCTTCTCTCCCAGCATCAGTGTGGTGAGCTTTTCAGATGACAATTTGCAAAACTTCCCTCATCTCCAAGGGTTATCCTTAAGCCTCACTAATTAAAACTTACCTGTTTCAGGAGAACAGTCAACTGTTGGCCAGGCAGAAGGGCAGAACTTTCTGGATGGAATTAGACAAGACCCTCAATTCTGCACTGAACCTCTCCTGTGTCCTATATGTCAGATGGAATTTGCACTGCCTACTGAGCTGAAAGAGCACTTTAAGGAGCACCACAAACCCCAGGGTGCTCAAGGCTGTCCTGAGGAGGGCTGTCAGTATAGTTCAGAGGATCGCAAGGAGCTCCGAGGACACCTTCGGCATGCTCACCAGGTATCACCCATAGCCTGTACATACCGTGGCTGCCCAGTTTTGTTCCGAAACCATGAGGACATGGAGCTTCATCGTAGGAACCACTTCCCATTTCATTGTGACCATTGTGACTTTATCAGTGCAAACATTAAGCAGTTTGGGCTCCACAGGCAAATCCATCTGGATGAAGCTATACAGCAGGACATAGAGACAGTTGCTGAAAACTTGGAAGACAAATTCCCTACTATAATGAAAAAGGGATTGACGGATAATCTGCTTCTAAACACAGGTAATCATACGCTCTGGACTTGACTAGGGTGAATGGAAAGGAATATTGTGGAGTGATGTACCTTATTCAGTACCCCTTTGTACAAATATTGCAAATTTACGTTACTTAAGAGAAATGTAATTTGAAAAATGGCAGAATTAGTAGGGATGATAGTTGAAACAAATAGGGTTAACAAGAGCAGTTTCAGGGGAATATGGAAATGAAAAGCAGTTTCTTTTTGAGAGCGCTTTAATATTTAATCTTCATTTGTGCTAAGTACAAGAGCCTAATTTCCATCTGATATGCACCCATCTTTAACCCTTTTGGGTTCTTGTTTCTGTAATTAGTTATTTTTACTTGCAGTAAGCAGTTCCTTGCATACCCCATGCCAAATTGAGAGTATGGAATAAATACAAATCCAGGTTGTACCTAAAAATACCTTTATGGACCTCAGCACAGGAAGCATTTTGTAGAAGAGGCATAGCAGATAGGGCGAAATGGCTAACAAGATTTATTAATACAGGGAGATAGAGAAATAAAGTTTGGAGAACAATTGACTGTAGAAAGTCTTAGTTTTCAATGGTTCTCATGCACCATTAAAAGTTTATGGATAAAAAGACAATTGGAATTGAAAAATACAAGACAGAATTTGAAATTGAATTATGCACAAATGATAAATATGTAATAGCAAAAATTGTATAAACCTTTGTTAAGATTTAAAATTAATGGGCTATTAATTTTAGATATGACATAGAGATGGACACTTGGGAGAGAATGTGGGTAACTGGTATTAAATTTATATTATGTCATAATATAAGAGACATTTTTAATAAAATGATGTAATATTGCTATATGACACCAGAGAATATACAAAAATATTTTAAACTTCTTGCAAGGTGGACTTGTGAGAATGCTAAGAAACTTTGAATACAAATTTATAGAATCATGCAAAGGATTTTAAAGGTTAATATTGTGAGGAAACAAGAATTCCTTTTATTGGGATCTATGTACAATGAAGTGGAAAAGACATATAGTAGATTGATTTTGTGTACAGTAATTATTGTGTACATAGCAATGGAAGAATAATAAAATCCCACAGTGAAAAAGTTAATTGTGAAAATTTCGGAATTTGTCCAAATGGCAAAACTGATCTGTTTGGTTCGAGAGAAAAACAAAAACTTTTGAAAGTCTGGAAACTTTATATGGATTTTTTGCTCAAAGAAGAAAAGACAGAAGAAGAACTTTATGGATTTGAAGATTAAGAAAGATGTGGATTAAACAAAGGGTTGAAGAGGTTTGAATAACGTCTAATAGGGAGGAGGATAATAAGATTATAATTAATTATTGTAATTATCTGCTGAAAAGAAGATCGGAAATCATTTAAACAAATGTCATTTTTTTTCTGGAGTAAAATAGGATGCTGTGTAAAATAGCTACTTCCTAGTAGGTATTGACAAATTTTCAGATTGCCTCTAAATCAGTGGTCCCCAACCTTTGCAGCTTGGCAGCCCGGCTGGAGAGGAAGAGGGGAACCAGGTCGTGCGAGTGGCAGGCTGGTGCTCATGCACACAGTTTGATCTGCAAGAGTGGCAGGGCCAGCATGCACACACATGCGTTTACAGCTTGACTTGTGCAAGTTAAGCTCTGCACACATGTGCATGTGGCCCGATTCCGAATAGGCCAGTGGTGGCGAACCTATGGCACGGGTGCCAGAGGCGGCACTCAGAGCCCTCTCTGTGGGCACGCGCACCGTCGCCCCAGTCCTAGGCCTTCAGCTGGGTTTTATAAAACCTTTTTGCTTTAGGCCTCCGCCGCCATGTACAAAAAAAAAAAAGGTTCAATCAGTCAATTTCAATTTGTTGCGGGGAAAAAAAGATCTTGCAAAGTTGGAATTGATTGATTGAACTTTTTAGTCCCACCTAGTCTGCCGTTACCACCACAGCCACGCCCACTCAATGGGCCACGCCCACCCAATGGGGCACATCCAGCCAATGGGCCACACCCGCCCGGCACTCGACGATGCATAAGTGGGTTTTGGGATGCAGTTTGGGCACTCAGTTTCTAAAAGGTTCGCCATCACTGGAATAGGCCATGGCCTGGTAATGGGCCGCAGCGCAGGGATTGGGGACCCTGCTTTAAATCACCCCTGCTCTTAATAGTAACATGGAGTTCTATAAGAAGAAACATGAAAAGTGATTCCTATTCAAAAAGCTGATTGTTCCTGGAAGTGAGACAAAGCACATAACAGGCTTCTACTTTTCATTTTTCTGTAATGAACTGCGATTTGTCTTGTGCAGGAAATGCCACCGAGGAGTCCAAATATTTGTTCAAGACCCACATGTGCCCAGAATGTAAGCGCTGCTTCAAGAAGCGGACCCACTTGGTAGAACATCTTCACCTCCACTTCCCAGATCCCAGGCTGCAGTGCCCAAATTGTCAGAAATTCTTCACTAGCAAGAGCAAACTGAAGATCCACATGATGCGTGAAACCGGAGAGAAAGCCCATCGCTGTCCATTGTGCCACTACAGCTCAGTTGAGAAGAATGCCCTCAACAGGCACATGGCCAGCATGCACGAGGGCATCTCCAATTTCTATTCAGACGTATACTCTTGTCCTGTGTGCAAAGAGAAGTTTAAACTAAGCCAGACCCTCAAGGAACATCTGAAGACCCACAAGACAGAGCCCAAGCAATTGAGCTGCTTTCAGGCCGGCTGCAGTTACGCCACGGAAGATCGCAAGGAGTTTCTGAGGCACGTCAAGGAGGTTCACGGCATTAAAGCAGTGGAGTGCAAGTATTATGCCTGCTCTCTTCTTTTCCCCTCGACGGAGATTATGGAGACCCATCGTAAAACCCATTATGCCTTCCATTGCCAACAGTGTGACTTTATTTGTTCCAACAAGCATGTCTTCCGCAAGCATAAAAAGCAAGGCCACCCAGGGAATGAGGAACTCCAGTGCAGCTTCTGCCCCTTTGCCACATTTAACTCAGTGGAATTCCACGATCACGTTGGCAAGATGCATGCCAGTGAGAAGATCCACAAATGCACAGAATGCGGCTTCGCCACCGCACACAAGAGGGTTCTCATCCGCCATATGCTTCTCCATACAGGCAAGTGTCCTTCCCAATTTGACGATACTTAACATGTGTACAAATACATCCTTACCCTCTACTTTTGTTTTTCTCCAAAAGAGCTTTGCAAGTCAGGCCCTGTAATCCAGAATTCAGCATTTCAGGTGTCGGTTATTGGCTTTTCATAATTTATATCCGTGGGTAAGCTGGGAATTGGAGAGTTTCTTTGGCCCTTTTTCTTCCCAGGATCAAATTCTGATATATACGTTTCGACGAGGTCCCACTCGTCATCTTCAGGCGCAAAGTGTGATCGGAGCTGCCGTCTCTCTATAAATATTGGTGGGGGTGTGTGGAGTGCTGGCTTAGTTGCTGTAGGTGGGTTGGTTGGCTGTGTAGGGTTTATTGTTTGCGGATTGTTCAGCTGTTTCGTAACATCCTGAGTAGTTGAGTTGCTGGCTGTGTGCCCATTAGTCTTTTGTGTTATAACGACCTGGGTAAGCCAGCACCTCAGCTATTCAGGATGTTACGAAACAGCTGAACAATCCGCAAACAATAACCCCTACACAGTCAACCAACCCACCTACAGCAACTAAGCCAGCACTCCATACACCCCCACCAATATTTATAGAGAGACGGCAGCTCCGATCACACTTTGCTCGCACAAGCACGAAGCCGAAGACCCCAGCCTGAAGATGACGAGTGGGACCTCGTCGAAACGTCGCCAAGATACTCTCAATCTTACACGGGAAAAGACCCAAATACGCCAAGACCTGCATACCTGTACCCGTGAAAATCTACGAAAACATATATATTATATATATCCATCCCTAACACATTCATTTATTGCAATGGAAAGAAGAATAGATTACTTTAATGCTTTTAGCTAGTCAGGACTTTATGAGCAGGGAAGTCTAGGAAAAAAAGTTGTTTAGTTCTCTCATTAAATTATCCTATTTCTTTACCCCTAGCTTCCTGAAAATACTTAGTTTTTGCATCTCAGTTTTGGTCTCACCCAACCTGTGCAGGATCTGTACTATTCTAGTCTCTGTGAGGAGTCCTAGGTCTGTTTTCAGGGGGGTGGGAGGGGGCAGAATGCAACTCCATTTTAAATTTAATCTGCTGACCTCAAGGGGCACGACCATCGACCCACAGCTTCGGGTTTGCTCTGTGACTTTAGGAGAGAAGCCTCACAAATGCCAACTCTGCGACTTCACTTGCCGAGATGTGAGCTACCTTTCCAAGCATATGCTGACCCACTCTGACGACAAGAACTACATGTGCACAGAATGTGGCTATGTGACAAAGTGGAAGCACTACTTGAATGTTCACATGCGGAAGCACACGGGCGATCTCAGGTACTCGGCAGCCTCCTCACCACTTAAGCTTATTTTCTAAGTATATTTATTTGATATTTATTTATTTATTTATTTGCTACGTATATGTACGGGTGTGGGTCTATACATATGTTGTACATAGTATGTTTTAGGTGTGTGTCGTGTGTGTTTCACTTTGAGAGCGGGCAACTAAATTTCATTTTTGATGTGTGCTGTTGTGCCCACAGTAAAAAAAACGACAATAAAGGTTATCCTATCTTATCTATCTTAGAAATAAAAGCTAGAATTGATTGGACACCATATCTATAGGGTGAAATAATCTCCAGCCTCTAAAGTCCCAGCATGGGTATGGTTTAAAACTGGAAATAGTGCAATTACAAAATATCAAATCATGCAAAAATCAAAAACGGAATAAGATTTCTGATTAAGATAAATTGAACTATTGCATGAACTGGATGCTTGCTCCTGTGTCTGGATGGTAACCTGTATGTTTCAACCCATTAGTATCTGGGAGTACTTGCCTGTGATAAAAGTGATAAAAAATATTAGCAGCATTTGAGGGAGAACATTTTGGTTTGGTTGTGGTTTTCTTGTTTGATTTATATTCTTTCTTTTCTGCAGTAACTATTTATCTTGGGTAGTTCAGATTAGGGCGAAGTCTATTGCATTCCTGCATTACAGTGTTAATAAGAATAAATTCACCTCTTATGATTGGAAGTGCAAGGGAAAAACTAATTTCAACCTGGTGCTATTTAAAAAACCTTGGAGAAAGCTGTTCTGAGTTTTTACTTTCAAGCTAAGGGAAGCTGTACATTTCTAGTCGCTGAACTGAACTTGGATTGTGAGTGGTAGTGATTGTAACTGCTGTAAAGCAAAGTAGTTTTTGCTTATAGCCTGTGGAAGGCTATGCTGGCTGGGAATTTGGAGAATTGTCTGTCCCATCATTTCTGGAGAACCATCAGATTTGGGTGTTATGGTTCTGGCTAATGAAACACTTCAAAGAACTTCCAGGCATTGATTTTCCTAAAAGACATTTATTGTTACAAAATGTCGGCACAGGCATAACGAATGTTGATGCTAAGATCTGAAATTCTCTTCCTCTGAGCAGTTAAATTATCAGCATGCTCCCTCCCTAAATTAGCTGTCATATACCACTGTTATCCAATTAGTGTGACGGTCAAAGGTTTCCTTCCTCTTTCTTTCCCGGGCTTTCCCCCCCCCCCACCCTCTTCTGCTCTGCATTAACCCTAAAAATACCAGACAGTTCTGCATATTGTCAAAGCAAGAATATACAGTATTTGCAGCGTTGACATCGGGAAGTTTGACTATGCTAATGTTTTGTCTCAATCTCTGATTCACTCTTGTTCTTATACCAGGTACCAATGTAACCAGTGTCCCTATCGTTGCCATCGGGCTGATCAACTGAGCAGCCACAAGTTGCGCCATCAGGGCAAGTCTTTGATTTGTGAGATCTGTGGCTTTGCTTGCAAGCGCAAATACGAGCTGCAGAAGCACATGAAGTCCAAACACTCCCAGGATTATCAGATNCTCTGATTCACTCTTGTTCTTATACCAGGTACCAATGTAACCAGTGTCCCTATCGTTGCCATCGGGCTGATCAACTGAGCAGCCACAAGTTGCGCCATCAGGGCAAGTCTTTGATTTGTGAGATCTGTGGCTTTGCTTGCAAGCGCAAATACGAGCTGCAGAAGCACATGAAGTCCAAACACTCCCAGGATTATCAGATACCCATCTTTCAGTGCCAATATTGCAGCTACCAGACCAAATACAAGCAAGCCCTGCTGAACCACGAGAACTGCAAGCATACCAAACAGAGAGAATTCTGTTGTGCCCTGTGCACTTACCGTACTTTCAGCAACACTAGTCTCTTTTTCCATAAGCGGAAGGTTCACGGCTATGTGCCTGGCGACAAAGGCTGGCAGGAGAACTATGCCAGCAGAGAGCTGGAGGTTTCCTCCACTGAAGTGCTGTTTAGCTACAACCTTGCCATGACTCTGCATTCGGAGTCAAGTCCCTCTCTGCCTGGGAAGGAACCATGTCAGGATAAACACAAATTCCCTGCTTTGGAGGCCCAGGAAGAAAACTTCCCTCAGAAGCCCCTCTGTTCAGATGAAGGCAGCACTGAGACGGAAAGAGAAGAATCGGCGGGAGAACAAGATTATAAGGACACAGAAGTGGTTTCTTCCAAAGTCGTCTCTGTGAACGCGTCTTCGGAGAGTCCAGAGGAACTGGGCAAGTCTGCTCAAAGTTGCATCCTGCACTTAGAGCCCTTGTGTGACTCGGAGCCAGCTCTGGAGCAGCTGGCCAAAGGAATGCCTGCAGCTTTGTCGGAGAATGAAAAAGCTCTAAACGTCCAGGAAGTAGAATCCACTTACCGAGTGTTGGGTTCCAAGGATTCACTTCTCCTGGAGGAGAGTGAACCCACCCTTGAAGATATTCCTGAATTTGGAGAAGAAGCAGAGATCCGCGACAGCGCAGATTTGGAGAAAAATAACAGCTTTGATACTGGTGGAAATAGAGAAAAAGATGCTCTTCAGAATTTAAAGAACAGTAGCGGCGATAGCCAGAATGCGGAACTTTTGCAGATCCCGCTTAGTTCTGAGCAGAATTTAGGGTACAAAGAGTCAGAGCCTTGGTCAGGGGTGCTGAAACAAGATCCCCTCCAACTTGATAGTAGCCCTGAAGCCTCCCTCGCTCCAGAAGACGCCCTTTCTTCAGAAGAGGGTTTCCCGTCAGAATCAGTGCTTAAAGCTTTAAGGAGGCAGGACAAAGAGCAGGCGGAGACCTTGGTCCTTGAAGGCAGAGTGCAGATGTTGGTAGTCCAGTCCAAGAGTCAGGTCTTCAAATGTGAGAAATGTTCCTACATCACCAGGAAGGAGAAGTCAATGTTGGTGCACTGCAAGGCTGATTGCCAAAGCAAGAAATGCCCTTTGGTGTGCCAGGAGTGTGGAGCCACCTTTAAGCAGCAGAGGGGACTGAATACTCATCTCCGCAAGAAATGTCCAATTCTAATGAAAAAGAACAGTGGAAGTGCGGTTTGCTTAGAGCAACCTGCTGCTGTACTGCCCTGCAGCAGGACTCTGGAAAGAATAGCAATCGGAAAGAATAGTACAGGAATCCTAGATGAGGCAGAGGTAAACAACCTGCCAGAAGCTTCCTGGGAAGTAGAACTCAGGCCTGTTAATGCTGAATCTATGCCTACCGTACTTCCTGATGCACCATCTTTGGCCGTCAGCCCGCAGGATAAGTCATCTCATCGTGATTCTGAATCTGTGGGAGAAGAAACCTTGTCAGAGACTGTGACGGGGGCTGCCAGCCGTGCCTCAGAGAGATACTTCCTGGAACAAGGCAAGTTCCATTGTAAGTCCTGCTCCTTCCTCTGTTCAAGAGAATCCACCATCCGCTCTCACGTAGAGGATAGCTGCCGTGGCTTGGAACAGTTCTGGTGCCTTCTGTGCTGCAAGCCTTTTCGTTCTAAGAGGGCACTCAAGATCCACCAGTCAGAGGGACATGCTGAAGCTCTCCTGCCTAGCCTGCTTGAAGGGTCTAACAGCACTACATCCCCAGGGGTTGTAGCAGAACAAAGAAATGAACACAGCTGTGAAGAAAAGCACCAACCTTCTGAGCTAGCAGGAGTAATACCTTCACCTCCAGTTACCCCCCATAAGAGACGCCATTTCTCCTGCCCTACCTGCCCTTTCACATGTCACCAGGAACGGGCTTTGAAGACCCACAAAAAGCGTGGCTGCCTGAAGCTGGGTGAGTTTCGCTGCACACTGTGTCCTTTTACCTCCAAGGCTGCTGCTGCTCTACGACTCCACCGCAAGCTCCATCGGAAGTATCTCAAAGCCCGTCCTCAGTTGACCTGCCGCCAGTCACTGAAGTGGACGTTCGTCCACGCGACGGAGGCGGTCGTGCAGGCGTAGTTCGTACTTCCACACTTCGGAGTGTTCACGGGAATGACACTAAAGTCGTGGTGGGCCGCAATGGCGAACCTACGGGTGGTCAGGAACGTGTGGCCGCACCCGGCGTAGCGGACATGACGAACACCGGTCTGAAAACCGTGGTTAAGGTTGCTGCGCATTCACCACTTACGTGTCCACGAGAAGAAGCCCACCCACTTCTGCCCATTCTGTGACTACAGTGGCTATATCCAGAATGACATCACTCGCCATGTCAGCAGCTGCCATCGAGGGGAGCTGAATTTTGCTTGCTCCCGCTGTGACGCTCGCTTCAGTTCCGAAACAGCCCTGAAGCAACACACCCTGCGACAGCATGAAGAAAAGATCTCCTATGGCTGCCCTCGATGTGCCTTTGTCTGCCACAGTGAGGCCACCCTCAAGTGCCATATCCAGAAGCAGCACCCACATCTGGAATGTGCTACCTGTAAGGAGACTCTAACTACTCGGGAAGAGTTGGAAGAGCACAAGAAACTCCACTTCAGTCACCGCTGTGACATCTGCAGTTTTGCAGCCAAGGAACGGCAGCAGTTAGTGAGCCACTATTTGGAGGCCCATGAGCCCTCGGTAGGCGCCGAACCTCCATTCAAATGCACGTTCTGTGACTTTGGTTGTCATCATCAGCTGGTCTATGACCATCACATGAAAGGCCACGGGGGGACCCGCGTCTATAAATGCGCTGACTGTGAATACACCACCAAGAACAAGCAAAAGATCACCTGGCATATCCGCATCCATACTGGGGAGAAACCTTACAAATGCCACCAGTGCCAGTATGCCTGTGCCGACCCTTCACGCCTCAAGGTGAGAACGTTGGGCAGCTTTGGTGAGTTGATAGTGGAAGGTTGTTGTGGAAGATGTACAAAACCATTTTCCAGGAAATGGGAACTGTGTTGCCATGGCAAAGTTGAGACTCTTATCAGTTGAATAGTCTCTTAGGGATCAGATTTTTCAGGCCTTGGAGCAGAAGAGAATACTTGGATATGGTAGTCTGGTCCATAACCCACTTTAAGGAATGGCTTCTCGTTAAATTACTTAAATGACTTTTCTCCCCCTGGTGTCTTGTCTTACAATGTATACGAATAAAGAATTCACTCCTGCTTCTATAATCTGCAGAGATCTGTATTTTCATCTCTTTGTCTTGTGCAGAGCAGATCGACATTTTGTGAAAACCCTGGGTGAGGAGAACTTTGGATGGTATCTCTTTCCCTCAGACAAATACAAACTTGGGCCCATCTTTATGATGTAATACTTGATGAACAGATTTGTTTTTCCGATGGAAGGATCTCTGTCTTTATTTTCCACATCAGTCAATTTGATACTGTCTTTGGGGATTAATGAATTTCTTGATATGGGAAAGTAGTTGAATTCAAAATGAAGTGCAGACCTTTTATAGCAACAGACCATTTTGGAGGCCCTATAACTAGGAAATGAGCAAACGTCTCTCACTCTAAAAAGTTTAATTTAAAGGTTTTATGAAATGTAAAACTTAAAACTAAAATTTAAAATTTTCACTTAATTTACACTCTGAAAACAGATTGAACTAATCAAGAATGGACTTTTTAAAAAAAAAACCAGCTCAATTTTGGAGCCAAAAAGAAATCCCTAGTTCAGGGGTAGGCTACCTTGGCTCTTTTATGACTTGTGGACTTCAATACCCAGAATTCCTGAACCAACCATGCTGACTCAGGAATTCTGGGAGTTGAAGTCCACAAGTCATAAAAGAGTCAAGGTTGCCTACCCCTGCCCTAGTGGTATGGCACACTTTTAATAGGGCTGTGCCACCTTGGAAAACGATTTAGCAGTGTTTTGGCTCTTGCGTGAGCATAGTATTTGTTTAGTATTTATTAAAGCAGTATGATTTTATTCATGCTTCTATATAAGCCTTGAAAAAGAAAGGAGCAATTACTCTAAAGAGCCCACTAAGTCTAAGAGAAGAAGCATGAAGGAACAGCCGATAAATGTTCTCCTTCTGCAAAGTCTAAAGCACCTGTTCCAAATCATTTTTGAAGTTTACTGTTCAATACTGTGTTCCATTATTCCATTTTTATACTCAAAGTCCACCAACCAGTTATATCCAGAAATCTGTTGAGTTCTGCATAGCCCATTCAGCTCCTAAGATTTCAGTCATGTTTATAATACTTGGTGTAAACAGGTAACAGCTTAGTGTCTCATGCACGTCTGACTTTCCTTTCGTTTCTTAGTATCATATGCGTATCCATAAAGAGGAGCGAAAGTATCTTTGCCCGGAATGTGGCTACAAGTGCAAGTGGGTGAATCAGCTGAAGTACCACATGACAAAGCACACAGGTAGGTTTTCACACAAATGAAGTAGGCTTGAGTCTTAGGATCAGACAGTGCTGTGATCAAGGAGAGAAGCAACCTAGAACTAAGGAGAAACTTCCTGACAGTTAGAACAATTAACCAGTGGAACCACCTGCCTCCAGAAGCGGTGAATGCTCCAACACTGGAAGTTTTTAAGAAGAGACTGGACAGCCATTTGTCCGAAATGGTATAGGGTTCCTACCTGAGCAGGGGGTTGGACTCGATGACCTCCAAGGTCCCTTCCAACTTATTATTATTATTATTATTATTATTATTATTATTATTATTATTATTATTATTATTATTATTATTATTATTATTATTATTAAAAATCGCAAGGGGGAAAATTTTTTTTTTTATTTTTCACTTAAGAATTATCATATTTCCAGTGGCTATTGTGCATGCCTGGAGGTTGGGCTCTTGGATACTTCATTTTCATATTGTGCTACCATCTATTAGTTCTATGCTGCAGCAGTGGGTGATGATCTCTGAGCTTTCCCTTCCCCAGGGCACGAGGTATTCTGCACCATCCAATGGAATAAAGGTCCCTTGTAATGGAAATCCACCAAGTGAAAGTTTTGTTTGGATAATGTGAAAATATTGTCCCATCTCCATTTCCGGTGGGTTTTTTTTTTCTCCCTGTTTCCTGTGTAGGGATCAAGCCATACCAGTGTGATGAGTGTAAGTACTGTACCAACCGTGCTGATGCCCTGCGTATTCACAAGGAGACACGACATCGTGATGCCCGTTCTTTCATCTGTGAGCAATGCGGGAAGGCCTTCAAGACTCGGTTCCTCCTCAAGACACATCTAAAAAAGCATAGTGAAGAAAAGCCCTACATCTGCAACGTGTGTTTCCGTGGTTTCCGGTGGGCAGCTGGCCTGCGGCATCACTATCTCATTCACACAAATGAGCACCCTTTCTTCTGCCGTTTCTGCAGCTACAAGGCAAAGCAGAAGTTCCAAGTGATAAAACATTTGCAGAAGCACCATCCTGAGCGAGAAGAAATAGAAGGGGATCTCAGCAAAGGGGTGGGCAAGGACCCAAGTATTCTTGGTGTCCACCTGCATGATGTTCAGCTTGAGATTTCCTCCTCCAGGCACCTAGAGGAAAATGTGGCTCGAATGTCTCCACAGGACTAAGGACTTCTACGTCAAGACTGCTGTAGTTTCCATGAGCCAGAATTGGGTGGAAGTTCTTGCCCAGCAGTATGTGAGGTCTGGCTTGAGATGCTTGGTTACCACCTGTCTGTTCTCTCGTGTTTATATTTATCTCTGTATATGGAATGTAAAATATGTGATTATATACAGTAAAAGCTATTTCCTTTGATGGCATGTGATCCCTTGATTTACAGAGCAGAGCAAGAATGATGGTGATGATAATAACACTTCTGGTGGCTTCTGCATAAGGCCTTCAAGTGATGGGAGGGTTTGGTTTAAGTTCATATACTTTATAAAGGAAACTGCTGGCAAATTGTTCAGACAGTTCCTTCAAAATGCAAATGACAGATGCATCCAAAGAACTCCAGATGGAACTTCATGGGCACAGAATATACTCCTTAACTAGCACTGTTGATGTTACCTAGTTTAGGTAATGAAACAATCAAGTTCAAGAGCACCAAGGCTAGCTTAAATCACAATTAACACTAGCAACAGAGTAGGGATGGAGAAGGTTTTGATATTCCCAAGTGCTTGGAAACTTGCTGGTCTTAGAGCTTTGAAATAATCCAATTGCTTCAGTTCTTAAATAATGAGATCATTCGATGAGAGCTCCTAGACTTTGAGGATTTATTGAGCTGCTGCTTTGCGGTACTTAGGTTAGCAATTGGCTACCAGTTTCCAGAGATTGCATCACCAAAATTGGGTGGCAAAATAGCTGAATTTCAATGTTACAATGTTTCACCTGTGATTTTTCAAAATACTTTCCAAAGTGGCCTGACTTTCCTGTTTCTCAGACCACTTTTATTTTAGTACCTATTTTAATAGTGGGAACAGGAGGGGAGAGTCTCCAAATGGAAAACAGAAAACAGTTGCCATTCTACTCTTAAATTCTGAAAAAAACAGACCATAAAAGTTGTGTTTGTGGATGCTACAATTAAAACGTGCCAATTGTTGTGGATATTCAGATAAGCAAATAGGCGTGCGTGCTTCTATAAGACAGAATCAACAAAATTCTGCTGCAGTATTTATTTCTTGAGTAACATGCAAACAACTGTTTGGGGCATAAAAGGTTTAATAGTTTATTTGTCCCTTTTATATACAGCCCTCAATGTTCCTTCTTTATTCTGTCTGCAGTTCATCAGCCAAATAAACTGAAATTGTACAATCAAAAGCAAGCATACAAAAGTCGCAAAACGAAAGAAGCAATAATTTTAGCTTCACCACCGGAGTCTATAGTTCTTTCTTGCCCAGATGGCTCCTGTTGTTTATGTCTCCTTTTCCTTTAATTTGCTTATACCTCCATGCATGTATCACATAACCTTGCATCTGCAGTAGGAAGGTCTGTCGCAACAAGATACAATCCTATGCAAACAGCACAGGGACTAAATATTACAGCTTTGATTGAACAAGCATAGAATCGGGCTATATGAGACTTTCTGCTCTACTTTAAAAAAAGAATCATACAAAATAGATACCCTGAATGTCTCTATTTTCTAACACTTTAACAGAAATTGCTTGCACCAAACTTGTTTTTAATTTTAAAAGTAACTTCTGTGATTCTTCCTCTATCCTGGTTTGAGTTTGAAACACGAATCTAAACATAATTAAATAGACTTTTCCCTTTAGGGTCCTTCACTTATGCTGAAGGATTGCTACATTTGGGGAAATGTGCCAGAAGCATAAGGAGAAGCTGATGAATGTTTTCTAACTTTTTAAACTTTTTCCTGTATTTTGCATGGAATCAAAGCATCTGAAGTGGGGAATAGGAAGCTTAGGTTCTGTGGAATCCATCTTGTTACGCTGATAGATTCCTAATGAAACTATTGTTAGCGAGGACTGGGGTTACGATCACTGTCACCCATCAAGACTAGCTTTCTTTTCTAACACACACTAATAAACACTGCAATAACATCCATTCTGAAATTAAAAAATAAAAACAAAAACAATAAAACCCCTGTACTTTAAAAGTAATTTGAACCATTCTCTTAAGTAATACATTTATTTGGATAAAACAATTTCTATAGGTCCTTACAAAGAAAGCCGTACTTGAGAGACAATGGCATTCCAGGGAGGGTTGCACACACTGCAATTGTGTTAGATATTAAATTAAGCACAATCATGTTGAAAGCACCAAGCGTCTTGGATGTTTAGGTGAGCTAGAGAGCAAAGTATGGATATGGTGTCCATAGCACACGAGCTAGCTATAACCAGATAAGGTAGCTTTGAAATAGATCTTTAGGGCTACATTGGTCCTTTTGATTAGAGTAGGTACAAATAAAATTCTAATGGTATGCTCCTCAATCTACAGACAATATGCAATTTCCCTCTTCCTTACATTTTAGCTATCAATTTTGTTTCTTTAGATTCTGGAACTGGCATTCCAGCTGCTAATCTCTATTTCCAACAAACACCCTATGTGAGAGAAGCTGTCTCTCAATATAATGTAAAAAGCTGAAATAGTTGATGGCCGGTGAGCAACGTCAATGTACCAGGAAAGGCAGATTTCAAAACATTTTGTAATGTTCCCAAGTATTTTGTTCTATAAAAACATTCTACAGGAGCCATAGAAAAAAATAGTATCCATAAACATCTTTTGCTAGAATTTCAGCATTCTCAATTTGATCCTAGCTCATTGGTTTCTCTTTTTTTCAGACTAGTATTAGATTACAGCTGACCGTCAAAAGTTTCCTGGTAACAAATGCTAGAGAGAAAGTCTGCTCCACTGATTTCAGAAAAGAAATTGATCAGAAATGGTATAGGGTTTCCTGTTTGAGCAGAGGGTTGAACTGGAATACCTCCAAGGCCCCTTCCAACTCTATTATTTTGGTCCTCCAACCTCTTGATGAAGGTTCTTCAGAAAAGAAAATCAGTGGAATATGTTCTTGTTATTTCTTGCCTGAAAGTTAAGTCACCCAAATTCATATGTTTATAGTATTTGATAGTATCCATACTGCTTCTAAGTAGAAAATACAGATCACAGTGTTACACATGTCAGGTTCACACACACCTTAAAAGATTTTACCATGGGCATCCTAACTCAAAAAAGTTTAGCTTTCATGAATTGGAAGGGATCTAATGGGATTGTGACAAGCCCCTAATCATACATATGGAAGAGAGGGAGGGAGGGAGGGAGAGAGAGAGAGAGAGAGAGAGAGGGAAGGAGGGAGGGAGGGAGGGAGGGAAGGAGGGAAACAGACAGAGTACCAGATCAAAGATTAGGATAAAACAAAAGTCCCTTGTTTCAGGGTCAACAGCTTTAGCAGACTGTCTGCTGCCTCAAAAGAGGCTTGGCCAGGGTTAAGTTCAATTAACCTAATTTAATTAGTAATACATATATCCAGTGTGCAACACAAATTGCTGGTTATGGTTGCTAAGAGAATCACTTTGGATCAAGTGTAATGTGTGACTGATTTCTTGCCAGCTTTGCCACTGACTTCATTGGCAGGTGGTTGTGAAGGGGGCAAATGGTAGTCATATGACCGTAGGATGCTGTGACCATCGTAAATGCTTGCTGATTGCCAAAGGCTGAATCACGATCAAGTGACCGTGAAGAAACTGCAAAAGCTGCAATTTCTAGGAACCAGTTAGTTGTAAGTCTTCTTTTTCAGTGCTGTCATAACTTTGCATAGTCGCCAAAGAAGTGGTTGATAAGCAAGGACTATCTGTCTAGCCAATCTCAATAAATATAGTTCTAAATTCTAATCTTTCTATAGACTTGATCTCATTCTCTGGTTTTGCTTAGTGGGAATGACATCAATCTTATAAATCTGACTGTGTTGAATCTCTCCCACTCCCTTTTCTTATAATCTAGTGATTAGGGAGGCATCTGCTCCTGAATATTATCTTCTTTCCCAAAGCTTAAAAAATGTTTCAGCTTCTTTTGCCTCGCTAATGATTCTGTCAAGGTCATCTCCTTTCCTTTCTATACCTCTCAGCCCCATTATCTTTGGACAGGGGTTTTGTACTCTTTCTACAGCAGTGTTTCTCAACCTTGACAATTTTAAGGCATGTGGACTTCAACTCCCAGAATTCCACAGCCAGCATTGCTGGCTGTGGAATTCTGGGAGTTGAAGTCCACATGCCTTAAAATTGTCACGGTTGAGAAACACTGTTCTACAGTGTAGTAGTCTCGTTTTTAGAAAAAGCTTGCTTGTCGTGTTACAATTGAAGAGAAAGAGTTGTACAAAACAGGAAGATTGGAGACACTTCTTCCTGCTTTATTCCACATATCCCTTCCTATCTGACAGGTGGCTAATTCATCATTTAAGCACCTTCCTTCAGTCACCCAGTTCTGACCTATATAAGGGAGAGTCATTAGTGATTGTTTTCCTACTAGAACCAAGAGAAACCAGGCCGGGGAAAAAAAAAATACATCAGTTCATTTCTTAGTATTGGCCCACAATAGGACAAAGCTTTCATCAGTCTCATTACTGTTGCAGAATACCAATCAGCAATAAAAGCAGCAGAGTTTATGCCAGCATATAATTCTGCTGGCTCAAGGCTTGGGGAATGGTACTTTAACAAAGCTCTTCTGGTAAGTCCGCGATTATAAAAAAACATTGTTAAAAGAATTTTGCTCTGTCAGGGTGGGCTGGATTCCTTACAAGATGGAGGTAGATTATAAGGTGAGACCTGAGCGAATCGCAATCATAAAAATAAATAAACAAGCAAAATAATACAATTGGTATTTTTTTAAAAAAAAATATATAGTAGTGGAAAACAATGGTTTTTTTGTCCAAATCCCATTCTGCATAGAAGTACGAGGTGATTAAAAAAAAATTCTTAATTCTTGTCTCCTTTGTTCACCCTCATTCTCCAAACCAAAAGGGGCAGAGAAGGAAGAGTTGCATAGTGTGATGCAGGAATGTGATTTAGTCGTTCTCAGTTGCCAACTCTCCTATCCGAATGTGGACAAACAGAGATGCTGGTGGAATCCCAGTGCCATCCTTCGAAAGGAGATGGATGTGGCGATATCCTGTATGGGAAAAGAAGGTGCAAAGAAGCCTTATTTTAATCAGGCCTAAGGCCAATCCTTTTACTGTCTTTTCCATCTGCAGGAGAACATGGGACAGATTGTCAGACTCAGAGCTCTTCTAACTGCATATTTCGCAACACCTCCCACCTCCCAGTGTTGGCCACTTGGGTTCATAAGACCAGGCCTGAGTGGAATCCCATTGGTTATTTCATTCAGAACTGCCTACTCTCATTAGCAACAGCTTGTTAAGCTCTTGCTTGCTACCTCAGCCTTTAGAGGTCATACCCTTGCTACCTCAGCCTTTAGAGGTCATAAATAGCAGCAAAGTAAGATGCCAAAGTATTTGCATACATAGCTTGCAGTTTTACTTTAAACACTGGATTTTCCTTTGTAAATAGCCAGAAGTTCAGAATAGTTCAGAAGGATGTTTATCGTTAGAAACATTTTTTTTTAGTTGTTGATTCCTGCCTGAACTGGACCATGTTTTGAGCTCTGATCCTTCAGATAGTTTTGAAACATTGCATTTTCCTCCATCACTTTTATTTGACCCAAGGTGACTCTATGAATATACATGAACAATATTAGTTTCTTATTCAGAAAACAGGATG
>NW_015387351.1:613337-623335 GCF_001527695.2 Protobothrops mucrosquamatus | reverse complement strand
GAAATTAAAAGACGCTTGCTCCTGGGGAGGAAAGCTATGGCAAATCTAGACAGCATACTAAAAAGCAGAGACATCACCCTGCCAACAAAAGTGCGTATAGTCAAGGCCATGGTTTTCCCAGTTGCAATGTATGGATGTGAAAGTTGGACCATAAGAAAGGCTGAGCGACAAAGAATTGAGGCCTTTGAACTATGGTGCTAGAGAAGACTCCTGCGAGTCCCTTGGACTGCAAGGCGATTAAACTGGTCAGTCCTAGAGGAGATCAACCCTGACTGCTCTTTAGAAGGCCAGATCCTGAAATTGAAACTCAAGTACTTTGGCCACCTAATGAGAAGGAAGGAGTCACTGGAGAAGGGCCTAATGCTGGGAAAGATTGAGGGCAATAGAAGAAGGGGACAACAGAGAATGAGGTGGCTGGATGGAGTCACTGAAGCAGTAGGTGTGAATTTAAATGGACTCCAGAAGATGGTAGAGGACAGGAAGACCTGGAGGAACGTTGTCCATGGGGTCGCGATGGGTCGGACACGACTTCGCAATTAACAACAACAACAACAACAATATAGCCCTTGATGTCACCTGAAAAAAGATTGAAAGCACATTTTCTTTCCTTTTTTCCCTAGAGCTGGGCTGAAAGGAGGATATCCTTGGTAGAAGACCTAACAAATTCCCAGATGTATAGATAGGATTTTAACAGGAGATTCAGCCAGATGGGGGTCATAGCCTCTTGTAATTAAACATTACTGCAATACTCTTGGAAAAGGAATATCCAATGTAGTTGCAAGTGATTTCCCCCAACTCCTTTGTCACAGGGACCATTATTATTTTTATCCCAAGGACTTGGTGGGAGGTAACTCCACTTCTTGACTAGGGTAATAAGGAGTCCCATACCTGCTTTGACACTGGTGAGAGGTAGTGTATACTGGCCCACAAAGTCATTCCAAGTCGCCTTATCATAATCTTCCACCACAAAACGTAGAAGGGCCAGTTCTGGGACCCACACGTAGAACCGAAAGGACTCACCCCAGTGTGGATTAAAACCTGTTCAAGAATTTTGAAATAAAGTGAAGATGCCCTCACTAAATGGTATTTCAATGTCTCTTTTAACTTTCCCTTAGACCGATGTTTCTCAATCTCGGCAACTTTTAAGATGTGTGGACTTCAACTCTCAGAATCAGCAACTCCGAAAGTTGCTGAGACTGAGAAACGCTGCCTCAGACTGTGCCAGTCTCATCCCCTAAAAATCTCACCCATTTCCCCTCTTCAATGCTGTTTCTAATATGCTTCCTTAAACAATTGTCTTCTATTTCCCTTCTTGTCTCACAATCATCTTAACACCCCGGTTGTGCAAGTTCTATTCTGAATGCTTGAAAAAAAAAAGTCCTTATGGCTGATAGTATGGAATCTGGGTAACTGGCAGATAAATTGTATTTTTGACAAAGTTCCTCTTTCTTTCTGAAATATTTTGCTTCATGTTTCCAACATGAATACAAAGGTAAATAAAATAAAATAATTGAAATTGGGTGGAATTAAGCAACTGAAATTCTGAAGAAAAGGTTAGCCATAATGAAATTCCACTGGATTAAACTGGGCAAATCTGTTGCATTTTGTGGTAAAATTAGATTCAGCTTTGGATTTTTTTTACTGATTCCTATACTTTGCTGTCTTGTTATATAGGAATGTTTAGCCAATGTACTTTGGAGATGCTCTTTAAAAAAACCTTCTCAAATCTACTAACAATTTTTTAAAAAAGAAATATCCCTGTAAAACAACATAAATATAATTGATGTAATTTATATATTAAATTGATATAAATTGAATTGATATAAAACAGCATAAGAACAATATCCTCCATTAGTCTGAAGAAGGCTTTGCCAACTAGTTTTTGCTAGGCTTAATACAGAGAGGTACAAATACTGCAGTACCCTGTTGCTTAAGAAGTTTGGCATATTTACATAATATTGTCTCTCCCCAGGTTTGTATATTTATTGCAGTGACAGATTTATTTTATTCCACCGAGAATCTGAATTTCATTGGCACAGATTGCAGAACAGGCATATTCCATCTACGAAGGAGTTCTAGCTGACAGGGGTCACAGCACCATCAGCACCATCATCTCCCCTGAGGTTAAATTGATCCTAACCTTGTGGGTCTCTGAGGATACAGCTATGTCAATGGTAGGCAGCTTTGGCTCTTTTATGACTCATGGACTTCAACTCCCAGAATTCCTGAGCCAGCAAAGGAAGAGTTTCCAAACTGAGCCATGCTGGCTCAAGAATTCTGGGAGTTGAAGTCCACGAGTCATAAAGGAGCCAAGGTTGCCTACCCCTATGTCATCATCCCATGCAAATGGGGAACCTGAGAGATGGCTGTCTTGTTTGTGAGCTGTATAGGTCTTTACTGTCTCATTTTTAAATATTTTTGGTTCTTTTATCTGTTTCAACTGTTTTTAATTTTATTTATATGAGCTCAGTTTTAGTTGTATTAACTTGGGAGCTAACCAGAGTCACATTTCTGAGGTGGGAAAGCTATAGGAATTGAATGAACCAAAAATAAGGAAAACGCGTAAGATCAAAGGCCCACTGTCCTTCATCTTTACAATAAGACTGGCTCACCATTGTTGTCAATGTATTTGGTTTCCTGCTTGGCACTGTCAGAAGGGATCCCATGAATCTCCACTCGCACTAACGGATCCACAATGGAGCCTTCTTTGCTGTTGGGAATCTTGGGCAGCTGCTGCCCACTAATGATCTGAAAGAGAAGATCGCATGAGCATGAACCTCATGTCAAAGCTACAAGGCAGAAGCTGTAAAAGTACTAACTGCTGAAACTCGCAACATGCTGCTCAACACAAAGAGCAACTCATCAGGAGTCCTAGAATGCCCAGGGCTTCTTTTGTCCCCAGCTGCCAGTTGACCCTAGAAGTGCCACTTTTGCATTGGCACTGATGTTACTGAGTCAGTCATTGATTGCTCTGGCAAATGCTCTCAAAGGTCTCTGCCAGCATTTCCTTTGAGTGCAGAAGCTGGAGGGTCTGCTACAACAGTGGACCCCAACCTTTCTGGCACCAGGGACCAGTTTCGGAAGAAAAAATGTCTTCCACAGAATGAGAGGGGATGGTTTTGCACACAACCTAGATCCTGTGCATGCAGAGATGATGCTTCCTTCACTCGCCCATTGCTTGTGTGACCAAATTCCTAACAGGTTGTGGACCGGTAGCAGTCCATGGCCCAGAGGTTGGGGACCCCTGTGCTAGAAGATAGCCATTATTCTTGGGGAGCTCCTTCATTGTATCTGTTCTTTTGTGTGGCTGCTGGCAAACTGAACCTGTGTTCCAGAAAGAGGAGATGTGAATTTTAAACAAACAAAAGTAAATGACTGGCTTGATTGGAGGGAGAGGAGAAGAGTAGGATGGCAGCAGTAATAAGAAAAGGAAAGGTGGAGAAAAAAGTACTTTTCCCTCTGTTTTCATTTTTGCCTTTTGTCCCACCCCATTTCGGGGAACATAAAATGCAACTCTCTCCAAATTTAGTTAATTTCATAATATGTAGACTTTCTGGTACAAAAGAAAGAACATTCCAATAGAAGTTGCCATTATACAGGGGAAATTTAAGGGAAAATTCCTTTAAAATATAATTATTGTTTTTATTGGTCATTGTGGACTTTACTGAACCATAAAAGCATAGCAGCAAATGTGTATATATATATAATTTTAAAAACTTGGAGAGGGGCAGAACTCTATGTTCATTGGTCTGGCTGAGCATGAGGAAGTTACATATTTTTTTAACCTCCCCCAAACCTTTAAAGTATGGGTACAGACACGTACAGTACCTTAACCATTAAGCTCAAGGGGTTACCTTCACCCCTGCTTTCATGGTTCTCAGGGCTGAAGGCTGTCTCTCTATCCCTCATGAAACTCGGCTTCAACACATAACCACAGCGGCCATTTTGACTAAAAAGCCCATCATACAAGTCCATCTCTCATGGTCGGCAAACTTTTAAGTTCCGGTGACTTTACTCCTTCTAATCTACCTTGTCAATAAAATAATAAATAAAAATTTAGAATCTTAGAGTATGGACAGGAGTATCTCACCAAGGTCTCTTTTCTCTTGTTTCTTTTTCGTCAACTCTCTCTCCAAGAGACGTTTTGTTTAATTCAGGGTCAGATTATGTGACTGGTTGTTCACACAATACATTAAGCCATAATGTGAGTTGCTTCTTGTGCTAGGCAAACCCAGTTAATTGTGGTTTCAATAATTCAGAGAACAATTCATATACTATGTGAAAACATCTATTGTGTTTTATAAAATAGCTCAGTGCAAAGTGTAAACTCTGCAAAGAGGGGCTTACCCTATAAATACCGGATAAGCAAAAAACTGCTTACGTAAATGCCATCCACTCTGGAAATTTGGAGAATTATCATTAAAAGAAATCTGAAAAGCATCAGGTTGGAGAAGTACAGTACAGATCATATCTCCAATTAATGTGTACTGTAGCTGACAAAAAAGAGAGTGAGCTGACATTATTGTTCTCACAGTTTTTTTGTTTATCTTATCTCTAATTTTTATTTCTGTTCGCCCTTGTCTGGCTCAACAATACATACAAGAGAAGAGGAGGAGGAGGAGGAGGAGGAGGAGGAGGAGGAGGAGGAGGAGATGATTCCTTTCTCATATAAACAGCAGCACCATAAAAACTAGATTAGCATGGTTCACTCAGGTCATAAAATGCAACAACAAATAGTATCAAAAGAGTGAAATTTCATATTCTTTCACAAATGATATTCCTAATCTATTCAGTCTACGATGCAGCGCAAATGAATGACTTTGTCCTAGAAAAAAACTAATTGTTTATCATTTGTTTTTCAACAGACTAGGACTGCAATGATGTAAAATGGTTGGAGATATCCATTTGTGATGAATAATTGTAAATAAGAGCTGAAGAGACCAGACACTGGATCAGATCAAATACCAACATCATCCATTATCTCCTGTCTGAGGAGGCCAGCAATATGAAGAACATGACACAAGAGCCCACTCCTTCTATTGTGCCCCACCAAGTAATATTCAGGGATATGGTGCATTTCACCCTGATATTGGTAGGTATCCACTAGTGCAGGGGTAGGCAACCTTGGTTCTTTTATGACTCATGGACTTCAACTCCCAGAATTCCTGAGCCAGCAATGCTGGCTCAGGAATTCTGGGAGTTGAAGTCCACGAGTCATAAAAGAACCAAGGTTGCCTACCCCTGCACTAGTGGCTTCCAATAGCCTCATGGCTTTGCTTTACTTTCTTTTAAAATGACCTGCCTTGCTGGTGATTTTACCATCTTTTGTGACCACGTTTCTCATTCATTTATTGATGCTGTTTAAAGGCCACTCAGTAAGGGGAGTCTTCAGGACAATTTGCAGCAAGAAATAACAAAGTTAGCTCTCTTGCTCTAGGTAAAAGTGCCAATGTGCCTTGTAGTGGCTATCAAGCAACCTCACCATTACAGTACATTCTTTTCCCTCCTCATCTTCTCCTTGTCCCTTTCATCTTTTGCATACCCAATTGGCACCCCACATTCCACATCGCCTGGGGGTTGAAATTGGAGGAGTCCGTCCGCAGCCCACTGGGGAAGATCCGTGTCAGTTGCCAGGTATTATGGCGGACAAAGTCATTCCCTATGGGAGATAGTGCACCAATTGTTAGGAATTCAGTAAAGGCAGAAGTGATTAATTAGGTAAGAAGACCAGCAGGATTGTAATACTAGAACACCTATCATTTATCGAGAACCACACACACCAAGCAATGTTCTATGTATGTATGGCTTGTCTTAGGATAAGCTTAAGAAAAGAGTCCATCCCTTCTCAGAGCTCTGAGAAAGAATGTTGTAGAAAATCTTAATGTAAGCAGAATAGTTACTTCATAACAAAAGGGGGAAAACAGACATTTCTTGCATCCTTTCCAAGGCTGGATAGGTACTGTTACTTGTAAATTGCAGAAGCATCCAGTTTTAGTAAAATTCATTTTAACCAATGCTATAGGGCTAATTGGTGCTGAAATTCCCTCCTGGATGAATAACAAACACATGGGTAGAGTTCTGAGTTTACCCAATCTGATATTATTATACTACTGTTAGTATTATTTACTGTATCTTTATGGCTGGCTTTACATATTTTTATCTTTTTTAATCTGACGCAGAATTCGTGGAATTACAGCCTGCCTGTACCTGCTAAGTTCTAGCGGTAGAGGAAGTTGAATGAGCAAGAATAGTATTGGGCAGAATTGTATACCCATGGCCCATTTTGCCTGCCATCAGATTTCACCCTCAGTTTCTCACCAGATTCTCGGATGAGCTTGCGAGCTTTGGATTCAGTGAAGGAAGACATCTCATACGACTTGTAGTGGCTGCAAGAATGCTGGAAGCTGCAGAATGGTACACTCTTACAGTAGATAATACAATCCGAAAGTTCCTTGGAGAGGGAATGTTTAACTTTCTAAAATAAAAATAAAAATGTTCATCTGCAGATTATTCACAAATAATACTTCTGCCAAAATGGGGGAAAGTACCCTGTCTTTGAACATTTCATCTGTACAAGTAATGTAACCCAACCCAGCCCCCCCCCAAGTATTGAATCCAAAGTGACTATTGTTAAAATATGATAATGACACGAGGCACTATCCTAGAAGCTGCATTTGGCCAATAGTGGGAGAGGAATAAAATTTTCTCACAGCAAAGAAGGGAGGGATTAAATATTAATAGATAAATGAATCTACCAGAGACCATTTTGAGGAGAAATCAGCAGAAATATTGCTATTGTTAGTCTATGATTTGCCAATGAATTTAGGTGACATGATTTTGGGGAACTTTGTGGAAGGTACAAAATAGGGATCCAGGTTGCCTTCTCTTATTGTAAACAGCAGGCCAACCAGGAAGGTGTCGACATACCTTCTCTTTTCTCTTGTCTTCACTGCGCAGGGACTCTTCTTCCATCTCGTTTCCTTCCTCGTCAATAACGTCTTCCCGTTCAGGTATCTTGTCTGGATGCTCATTCAGAGAATCTTCCAGATATCCAATCTTCTTGCCCTTTAGAATGATCTTGCGCTTCAACTCCTGCATGGGGACACGGAGACCAGATTGGAAGAGGAAAATGATTCTATTGCTTTTGACAGAAGCAGCTCAGCTAAAGTTGCTTTGGTTATAAGACCCCAGCATTTTCACCAGAATGAGTTTTGACAGATGGCAAGGTTGCTGAGTTTAGACCTCTGTTCAAAACTTACTGTGACTTTTTTTGCAAGCACTTTGCATTGGGGCATTCAAAGGACGTCCAACTATTTCCTGGATAGTTTTGGACGTAGCACTTTTCCAGAAAAGTAGTAAATCCCTCTTTAAAAAGCAACCCAAACCACAAAGAGTACCACTTAGAGCATGCTGGCTGGGGAATTCTGGGAATTGAAGTCTACACATCTAGAGTTGATAAGGTTGAGAAACACTGGTTTAAAATCTCAAGAAGCATTGTTCCATGAAGCAGCAGAGAACCATTGTGCAGTCCCTCTATCATCATCAGTCAATTGTTGTTCAAGGTGATGCAGATGTCTAAACTGGGGCCACTTAAGAGCCTGGAAAGGCACAGGTGGAGATCCTGGTTGGAAAGACCTGAAATTTCCTGTTGCCTGGAAATTTTCCAACAGTCCTACAAAACAAGGTCCAGGAAGGCAACGTGCCTACAACAGCTTAAAGTGCCCAAGAGACGTGAGCCTGGTGCTATCTCTAGTGGGTCACTTGACTGTACTGCTGACTCATTTTTTAGTTAAATGCATTTTTCAATGACTATGAAATGTAAGGGGGAAAACAGGATGTTTTGAGGCTGTCTCATATGGACTGGGGATGAGACAAAAAACACAGTATGGTGATGTAGCAGGGGGAAAGGGGGGGGGTTAGCTGTGCATATTTGCACTGCTGTGGATGTAAGTCAGGAAAGGTCTATGTAAGCTCATTTTGTTGCTAACTCTGTCATGATTTGGGGCATTTCTATTTCTTCTTCTTCTCTTGGTTTTTGTACCATCTAGCTTGATGAAGAATTCTGAAAACTTCAATAAAATTGTATGTTATTTTCTGGCATTTTAGTTGCTCAATGTCCATCTACTTATCTATGAATTTGAAAACACCTCCTAGTCCTTGTAAAGGGCTAGCCTGGATAATCATTAGGTGAAAGTTTATTAATTACTCTATGTTCTTACTTCAGGTGAAGGCAATTGCACAGGAACAAGGTCATCAATGGTCTTGATGAGGAGACATTCTCCCAGGATGCCTTTCAGCAGTTGTGCCATGATGTCTTGTTGTTCTATGCTACAGTGATTGTCAATAGATAGAATGATGGGATAATCAGAAACCTGGATAATAGAGGAAGACATAGGGTGATAAATAAGAGAATGAGCTGTGATAGTGTTTGTATTTAAAAGTTACCGTTTAGGTATTTTGTCCCTTTTTGAATAACTTTAATATTTGTCTGTTCTAAGATGAAAAGCTACAGTATAGTATCTGCCCATCAAACACATCAAATTCAGTCTGGCAGGGTTGGTGTGTTCTTTCGATTAAACAATGCCATCTATCAGGATCTCAAAAGCACACCTCTGTAGCAATGCCTGCCTTCTGGAATGAGATTTGCCCTAAGATCCAGATGGTTCCCATCCTGCTAGGCCTTTGTCAAGTGTAAGTGAAGCCACCTTGGATTGTGTGGGTTTGTTTCTTTTTCATTCCTGTCCAGATCTTGTACTGTTACCATCTTTTTTATTTCTATTTTACTTCTTATTGTATTTTTTAAAGTACTTTTATTTGTGAGCTGTCCGCATTCATTGGCAGTTTGGCAGCATACAAATTTTCATTATCATCACCTCATCATCAGCATCAATAATTGGCCATGGTTAGTTGCTTTTGAAGGGATTTTGACTTACAATAAGAGAAATAGTGCAGATGGAATAAATCTCTAAGGCTACATAAATCCTTATTCAAAAAGAGCTGAGCCAGAATATACCTTGCAGAATATACCTTGCAATATACCTGAGCCAGAATATACCTGGCGTTGTTCTATGCTGTATTAAACTCCTTCTGCTCAAGCCTAACAAATTCATACTTTTATCGTTACCTCCTTCCCACCTATAGGGGGAGTTCAGCCCTACAGGTATTTCTTGTGGTAAAAGCATACAACTTACCCAGAAGGCATATTTCTCAAGAGTTGTCACAACATCACGGAAAGGGATCTTAGAAGTGAATGTATAGCCATGATAGACAATTGGTTCTCCATTCGGTCCATCCCAACAATCAACCTCTAAGCAGCGGCAGCCCCGTTTGAGAGCCCTGCAAAGAGGAGAAAGTAATTCATTGGCCCTTTGTCTTTGAGACCCAGAATACAGTCCTGGCAGTTTCCTCAGTGAACATGGAGAAAATATTAAAAAAAACACCTATAGCCAGGGCTTTTTTTGTCATAGAACGCACCGGAACGGAGTTCCAGCACCTTTTTTCGACGGATTTTCCACAGTTGCCTTGAACAAAATCCTAGTCTTTTAGGTACACTAAAAATTGAAGGTTTTTTTTTTCAACTACAAAGATAAACCTTGTAGGATAGGCAAGGCGGGTTGTATGATGTGTGTGAGTTCTGGCACTTTTTTTTTTTTTTTTTTACAAAAAAGCACTGCCTATATCTAACACCTTTGTGGCTTCCCTATTCCACAGGCAGCTGGTGGAATGGCATGGCAGAACTGATCCTCAAAACACCGGGAAAAACCTCCAAGTGCCAGTCAAAAAAATTAACTGGTTATATCAGATGCCTAGAGGAGATTATCTTAATTGTTCCACCAACTTTGCAAAGGTCTGAGAAGTTAGTAATGTCCAGCTTGATTAGAAAGTATTCATGTCACCCATGCCCTCGTCACCTCCCGCCTGGACTACTGTAATGCTCTCTACATGGGGCTCCCCTTGAGGAGCACCCGGAGGCTCCAACTGGTCCAGAATGCGGCCGC
>NW_015387351.1:589286-610007 GCF_001527695.2 Protobothrops mucrosquamatus | reverse complement strand
TCCTCCTTCAATCCCCCACCCTCTCCCCCCACCCTTTCTCCCTCGCTACCCCCAGACATGGCTGGTCCTGACCTAAGGGGAGCCTCCCCCCTCCCATCCACCCTGGTTCCCCCTAAAAATTTATTAAAACACCCCTGTAAAAACGTTCTCAACTTAAATAATTTGAATAGTTTTTTGTCCGTGACTACTGCATGCAACAAGCATTCTGATGTGCTTGTTGCATCATTACAGGTAGTCCTCGATTTGCAGCCATTCATTTGTGACTATCTGAAGTTACAACGGCACTGAAAAAAAATGACTTATGACCATTTTTTACACTTATGCCCATTGCAGCATCTCCATCGACATGCGATCAAAATTTGGACACCTGGCCATTCATTCATATTTATGACGGTTGCAGTATCCTGGGATCATGATGACCGTCTGACGACCGTCTGACAAGCAAAGTCAATGGGGAAGCCGGATTCACTTAACAACCGTGTCACTAACTTAATCACGGCAGTGATTCACTTAACCACTGTGGCAAGAAAGGTCATAAAATGGGGCAAAACTCACTTAACAAATGTCTCAACAACAGAAATTTTGGGCTCAGTTGTGGTTGTAAGTCGACGACTACCCATACTTATTAAATGATAAAGAATTCCCACATGCACACATAAGTAATCATTTTGGAAATATAAGGGGAAACAAAATTAATGTTTGGCTCTGTCGCTGAAAGGACTCCTGATGCAGTTGCTTTCTCATCTCTCCTTTCATTTTGATACCTGATGTATCCTTCAACACTGCTTTGTCCTCGCAGCTGGTCTTCAATCAGATACGTGTTGTGAGAGGAAGAGATAAAATAATGGCCAAGAGGCTGAGACATATCCTGGAAAATCTTCCTGTGCTCAGGGTTGAAGATGGAGCCGTCTGGTGAGCAAAGATACATGAGGAATCCATCTGGGCTCAGTATATGGCGAGCTTTGCCTATTGGAAAAAAAAGTTGGTGAGAAGGAACAGAAATTGATAGGGCTTTCAAAATAAAGGCCCTGCTAAGGGACAGACACTGAATTAAATAAAAACTATGAAGTAGGAGTCTTTGATCGATCAGGAAAGAACTGGTCTTAGCAGTCTCTATGACAATGGGGTTATATAACTGGTTTTAAAAAGCAATGCTGGTTTTGGGGAATTCTGCTAACACTAGAAAGTCACACCTTGGATATATCATTGAGCACTCCAGCAACAACTTGTGCCAACTCTGGAGGCTGGGTTACAGATCCATCGGTTCTCCTTTTGTTACTCCACCAACTCACCAGTCTCAGATGGTTCATATCTGTCAATCAGTTCCATTGCAAGCTCATCAGTGCCCTCAATTTCCATCTGCTCCTGTTGCAAGAAGTCCACAAATTCCAAGAGGGTCAGCTTCTTCCCATCTTCAGAATACTCCTTGAAAATCTCAAGCACCTCATCCCGCTGAGTTAGTGCTTTGTAGAACAGCACAAATTCCTCTCCCTCCAGCGACCCTGTTTCTGATTTGTCAGCCATCTGTAAGGAATGGAGGGCTCTAACCAATGGTTTCCTTATGCAGGAAGTAGAACAAAACAATCAAACCAAGCCAAACAAGTTATCCTGCCCACTGAAGGAGCCTGTGGAATTAAGGGCCTTTCTTCACTTGGACTGAAGAGCAAAAATGCCCTAGCAATGTCTCTTTGTTTGCTAGTTCCCACAATGTTGCTTTCATTTCATCTTGAATCCATGTGAGGGAAGTTAGCCCAGAGAAGGAAATATTAAAAGGGCAGAAAAATATATTTTTCCTCAAAAGGATTTTTAAAACCAAAAACCAACCCTGGCCTCATCTCTTTGCCCCAAGCAGTAGCCAGCCCTATACAAATGCAAATGTAAAACCATCAGAAAGGCTGGAGCCAGGGAACTCAAAAAGACAAAGGGACTTAAAATCTGCATACCCCACCCAAACTCTAGGAGTCATTAGCCCCATCACCAGGGAAGCAGGATATGACTTTTGGGACATAATAGGACTAACCCATTACCATCAAGTATACCAGAGAGGCACACCTAAGCTCAGGTCAGAATACGTGACACAGAAAATAGCCTCAAAGTTCATGCCACAGGAACAGGAAACTTCCAAACAACAGGCTAGAGAGGATATAAAAAACCCCTTGCCCATGTGCTCAGCCCTTCTCTCCTCTGCTCTTTCCTGCAAGGACCATCTTTCTGCTTCTTCAATAAACTGTAACCATCTTCCCAAAGCAGTCGCCATGTTGCTTATTTATTCCCGGTTTGGATGAACCAGGATGAAGACTTTACTTCTGACACATGAATGAGATAAATTTCAACCACCCAATGTATTCCTTCTTCTTAAAAACTGAAGTATGCTGTAGGCATATGTAAGGATTCCAGAGGTAGGAAAATTGGACTTGAACAAATTAATGAAGTATACTTTACAAAAGAAAAAAGATTTATTTTTCAGGAAATATATAGGATAGGATAGGCAAAGTCTAGTGCAAAACTAGTGAATGGTTACAAGACACTGAATGAAAAACTATATAGTATGTACATGTGCGTGCATGTGCCAAGGAAGAAAGGGAAATAAAAGTGACCTGAAATAAGCAACCTCACAAAAGAGAGAGCACACAGAGTATATCCTTAATGTTCTTCTACATCCCACAGTTTCTCTCATGGCCAGTTGGTCATGAGGTTCTAACGACTCAGTGCCACTGGGTTGACATTTTCTACAATTCTGATCCTATCTGAAGAAAACTTGTATAACATCTATTAGGATTTGGAAGGAAATCAGGTGGTTGGTAGTGATTGAGGCAATAGAAGGGGAAATAGGGATTGACAAAGGGAAGACAAATTTCATGCTGGTTCATATTTTTTGTTAATACAAGGATGGCTGCAGAGCAGTTCAATTCAGCAACAGAGGAAGGCTAATACCATTGCTGCTTTGCTGCTATTGCATGAACTGTGGGTTACCGTGTTTTGCATGAACCTCACCTAATGGACTTGCCTTTACTTTAAGCAGACGAGATAAGAAAACGGAAGCCATCTAATTGTTGGTTGGCCC
Organism: Protobothrops mucrosquamatus; assembly: GCF_001527695.2. NCBI lineage: Eukaryota > Metazoa > Chordata > Lepidosauria > Squamata > Viperidae > Protobothrops > Protobothrops mucrosquamatus. The sequence goes on along the minus strand of NW_015387351.1, from coordinate 606,943 downwards.
TTTTGTCGCTCAATTTTACAACTGATTGTAGTATTTTAAAAGTGCCAGGCTACAAATTCTACCACTTCCATCCACCATGCTGACTGAGGAAGAGAGGATTAAACTGATGACCGACGGTGTCAGGTTGGCCGGTGTAATTGTATTCCAGAAAACAAAGCATTTAGATTGGCAAGGAGCCACAGCCGAATGGATATTCCATTGGGATATAAATAGCCTCATTGGAAACAAATCGAACAACCAAGTCTGAGGATAAACATTATGTGCAGAGAGCAAGAGAGGCTAGGATATCTGCACTCTCATCAGTAGATGATGGTGGCAATGTGCCTTCTTATGAACTAACAGAAGAATGGCTTTTATGTAACTTAGCTCCACATGTTCTCCACTTTGGCTCATACAGATTTACCTGGAAGAGCTGGAAGGCATGTTCTTCATTCATATCGACATTCATCATCCTAAGCAAGTGCTGCACCTCTTTGAAGTTCATGCGACCATCGTTGTCTTTATCAGCTTTTAAAAACCAGTCACAAATCCATGTGCAACCCAGGTGTGGATTAAGGAAAAGAGACTCATAGGATCAGAGCAGACAAGCATGGTATACTTTTGTCAAAACAAAACACCCTGGAAACGAGCACAAATTGACACCTTGTTAGTACAGGACAGATTGTCATGGAAGGGATCTGGAATTGCAATGGAAGAGAAAACTCTTTCGGCTGTTTGTTTCCTACAGTATATTTTATAAAGGGAAGAAAGTATTATCTTTTAGCTAAGTATTATATTTTTAACTAATGGTTAAAATAACGAACTGAAATAAAGATATTTCCTTTTTTTCCCTTTTGTGGGAAAGGCACTGAAAGAAACAGCAGGTAATTAAAAGTAAGGATATTGATCAAGCCTTTCTTTTTGATCCATGTTAACGACCGTCTTTATGAGGCGCCGCAAACCTTGAATCCAACACTGAGCCTCCTCAGCTGAACTAGCAATGAGATCGAGATTGCTTCGCCGCCCATGGAAGACAACAGTGAAACAGCAATCAGCAGGGAACTCCTCAGCCAGACTTCGCAGCACCTCCGATTGATGTCCTTCACGGATTGTCTCCACATCACTTACAGAAACTTGAGAGAAGAATAAACAGAAAAGATAAGCCTTTACATAGAGCAGGGGTCTTCAAACTTGGCCCTTTTATGACTTGTGGACTTCAACTCCCAGAATTCCTCAGCCAGCGTGCCTGGTTGAGGAATTCTGGGAGTTGAAGTCCACAAGTCATAAAAGGGCCAAGTTTGAAGACCCCTGACATAGAGGGTTGAACTTAAGTTATAAAAGCATTCCTTTCTTCTCTATCCGGGCTGCACATAAACACAAATGGTGAAATCAAAGTGACTGGTTTTTTTTAATTAGAGCCAAGTACATAAATTAAATAAAATGAATAAAAATATATCTAGCATAACCCCAGAGTACGATTCTCATTACTAGTTGAAGAGAAGATGAATGCATCCAGGATGCCACAAATTCAGCAGCAGAAAAATGTCAAGAAGGTACTCCATGCCTCTATGGGAGATACAATAACATGCAACAAAAATATCTTTAATTGGCAATTTGGTACGATATATTTGATGCCTGAAGTTACTCTATTCAACATTCTTCTGTTTGGTATCCTCTAGATGAGATCAATTGCATAATATCCACTAGCCGAAGTAGCAATGGTAATTCCACTACATAGACAATCAAGCAGTGGGGATGGTTTCAGCTACATCCCAAACGCCTGTTTTCTCAAAGATGAACATTTTAAACAAACCTTACAAAATTTATTCTAGAAAATGTCACGCACATGAGAAATTGTGAGGCTTGAGAGCACACATATGGACATATGCATCTACATTCCCAATAATTCCCAACATTATGAAAACTTTATCTTCTCCTCTGGATCTGGGAAACCAATACTTACATTAGCCTTATTTGTTTTTTTGTCCTTATTGTGTGCCCTGAATCCTTCTCAGGATTGGAACTCACAAACATTTTTATGTAGGTTGTGGGTAAATTTGTGCAAGATTTCCCAATTTTTCTATTCTGCACTTACAGGATTTGAAAGCCCACACTCAAAGACAATGTTCCCGAGAATCAGCCCTGTGGCAAATAATATGGTGCAGGTAGTCAAACTCACAGGCTGATTTGGCTTTGCCAGACATCTTAGATTTGTACCAGACCGTCATGCAGTCCTGCTGTAACAGGAAGTAGCGTTGTTTCTTCCAGTTCTTGGATTTCACCTTGCGCATCATTGTTCCTTGTTGCATTTGAACAAGATTGTCATCCAGTTGAATACCTGAGCAGAGGATGGGACATTTCAAGTCAGGGAGGGTGCTGGTTCTAGTACAGTAACAACTATATACAATTAAATGGAAATGTTAGGCACTCTGATCAATGTTTGTGCTTCAATAAATTCCTGAGTGAACAAAATCTGATACAACCGGGTACACAATTTAAAATGTCATATTTTTGCTAACTGGAATGCATATCTATTATTTGTGTGCAGTATTTGTATATACAGTTGTTTCCATAAAAAAACAGTGAATTTAATAGGTGCACAAATTTAGATATCCTTTCACTCAGTGCTCTGCAATACTCAGTGCTTTGCAATTCACTCAATACTCTGCAGCTTCCAAACATTTCCTATATGCAGATAAAAGTCTAAGAATATATCCACCAGTTAGTTTGCTTAACCAAGGGCTAGACCAGTGGTTCTCAACCTTTTTAATGCCGCGACCCCCAACCGGTCGTAAGTCGAGGACTAAACCGGTCATCAGTCGAGGACTAAACCGGTCGTAAGTCGAGGACTAAACCGGTCATAAGTCGAGGACTACCCAACCAGTCGTAAGTCGAGGACTTTCCCTGCCCGGGAGTGCCATGTATGCGTGGTTCCGCCCCCTGCGCTGGCCAAGGCCTAGCTGTCAAGCGGCAGAGACGGAGCAGGCCGACCACCAGCTGGCCCAGCTCAAGGGAGGTAAGGCACCCGCCGGAAAAGGGTAAAAAAATGGCGGACAGCCTTGCTTGGCGACCCCCGTGAAATGGTCGATCGACCCCAAATGGGGTCGCGACCCATAGGTTGAGAACCGCTGGGCTAGACTGAAGATGGAACTGACTATGTCAGGGAACCTTATAAACAGAGTAGTGGGGAGCTGACTATTAGAATGGAAAGCAAATTCTGGGACAAGAGTTGAGGAGAAAAAGACGTTTTAGAGCTTCAGCAGTCCAAACCAAGAAGTGACATTTAGAGTCTATCCAAGGAAGTCAATAGATCTCACAGCAACAGTTTGAGGCTTTTCCTTCTGGTCTCACACCAACAATCTCAATAAATCATTTCAGCCTCAGCTTTGGGCACAGAAGCAACTCTTTACTTGAGAGGTCTCTAGCCCCTTCCTTCCTTCCTTCCCTCCCTCTGAGGAACGTTTTCTTGCTTGAGGAACCAACTCTCTTCTCCGCCAGGGCAATGAACTGAGTCCCAAACAGATAGTACAGGAGAGTGGAAGAATTAATTTATATAGTCCTAGTAAGCACTTTCACTGTAGGCTTCTCTTTGTTGACCTCTGCCATGTGTTGTCTCTTCAAACTTCTCCAACCCTAGAGCAAGTTTTAAGCTGAGCAGGCCCTGAGTTTGCAGACACTCATATTCTGCGACTCACTCAGAAGGAGGCTGATGTTTTCCTTTCATCACATTTGCTTAGTGAGTTTGAGCAAGTAGCAAATCTGCAGGTTCAACCATCTGTTGAAACATACTCTGTGCTATATCCACAAGTTTCCAGCAGCAGATTGAATAGGAGGTGCTACCTAGCTTGTTCAATGTCCTTAAGAGGTGGTGACCCTTTGAGAGCTGTATGCATAGAAATTTCATTTTAATGTATGCCGATTAGTGTACATTCAAAGGGACAATAAAGTTATTCTTCTAATCTATTCTATTCTTCTATTCTATTCTGGTTTCTGATTCCAGGGATAAATCAAAGTCAGTTTCTCCTTTCTCCTGCCACCTCTCACAACCCTGTTAGATATTACAACTGATAGGCACATGGTAGTGGGGTTCCATGGTGTTGCGGGAATCTCTCTCCTACCACACACTCTGAATCCTGCAGTCCCTGTCAAGCTGGGGTTATTTAGTGTTCTTCAACAAAAGCTGTAAACTCATTCTTTTTAAATAAAAAATTGGTAGACTTTAAAAGCTGACAGATATGTATGTACATGTATAGCAGGGGTGTCAAACTCAATTTCATTGAGGGCCGCATCAGCATTGTGGTTGCCCTCGGGGGGGGGGCGGGTGTGTGTGGCCAAGGTGGGTGCGGCCTACTGGTGGGTGTGGATGGAGTGGGTGTGGCCTACTGGGTGGGCATGGCCAGCTCTACATCGTTCGCGTCAAGGGTGCCTGTGGGGGCCTGGGCAGGAGTGGGACAGATCTGAGGGTCTCTGGCAGAAGGGGGTGGGACCGGGGCAAGCGCCAAGGCATGGTGCATTTCTTCATTCCTCACAAAAGGTGATACCTCCCCAGCATGCACCCAGGGGGCGGGGCTGATGCGGTAGGGGCTGGTTCCTCACTGTTTCTAGACGGCCTTGTGGAGCTAAGACTGAATGCGTTTCAGCATAGATGGCCACCACAAAATTGTACATTGGCTCCCAGCTGGCCTGTTTCCAGGATGGCTTCGCGGGCCACATGAAACCACTTCACGGGCCGCATCCGGCCCCCGGGCCTTGTGTTTGACATGTCTGGTGTATAGCATCACCTCTTTACACCATATTCTGCACTTCTCCAACACCTGTCAGTTATTAGTTGGGCTGATTCCTCTTCAAAGCCTGGTATATGAAGGAGAAAACAATTTGGTTTTGGAGAGCAATGGCCAGGGAGGAGAGAAGAGGGGGGATGCCTATATCAGTTGAGAGTTCTCAATAAATGCTCAGGGATCATCTAACTTCATTGAAACAACAATAAACCACGTCAGATTGTACTTATGATAAAATTGGTATTCTCTTTGGCCTAGTTATGAGGAAACATGCTACTTTGAAGCTGGAACATCTATGGAAAACTTAAGGCATTTCTCTGGCATTTATTTACCTATTTATTTTAAAAGATGTATGGTATGGTTTGGGATGAGGTGAGATGGTGGCAACATAACCTAACCCTTGGGCCCAGAGAAAGAGCAGAAAACAAGTAAATGGGCACATGTAATGGCTACAAGGACTGAATTGATGTGTGGGCCTCATAATTGAGGACGGCTTGCAGGACTGTTAGTTTCTCAGAGATTCCAGAAAATACTTACGAGGACTGTAGAGAAGTGAAGACATGGCTCTTCCTCCTTTAGCTTGGAAAAATTGACACCTATAACATAAGAAAGTAGAAATAAAAGAAAAAGAAAAAGAAAAAGCAGCAAATGGAGGACTAGACCAAATACTCTGTTTCTTGACTTTCCAAAAACATCTCAAAAACACTTTTATGGAAAGGAGATATCTGCAGTGGAATCTTATGTACCTTTCCTTGGAAATTATTCCCAATAAGGCATACCTCTAACTAGAAAGGTGTAGAAGTTAGTCTTGTTTAGATGCTGGATTCTCCCTTATCTCTCCAACACTATGGTAGCACTTATACATTAAACTAGAACTCCTTTTATGAGCTTCATGTTCTCTAACTGGGTTGACTATTGCTTTTTTGGGGAATAGTTGATGTTGCAGACCAATAGATTTGGGGGACAACATTTTTGGAAATGGTATAAAGTCACAGATTAGGATGGTGGCTAATTAGGATATTGCAGATCCTGACCTTTCTCTGGGTCCAAGTTTAAGTGAGTCAGTACCTTTGTCTAACCCACTGAATCCCGGTTAGAGAGTAGAACTAAATAGAGTGTTCCCTATGTTAATCTCCTTTATAAATATACTGTGGAACTTTAGGGTCTCCTTTCCAACCGTATATAACTAGTGTTGATTTCAACGTTTGGTACTCATATTTTTGACTAACTCACAAACATTATTTCTATGCACCTCACATCCTGCCTAACTGGATAGTTCTGCAAATTTGAGGCTTTCTTTTGTACTTCTGGGGTTAGGGAGACACCAACTTCACCATATTTTTATATGTTAGTATATAGTATATACTATAGTATGTATATATATATATTCAAAATTTGGATTGCTAACAAAGAATTAAGGGAGTACTGAGATAGCTATTTCTAACCTTATTTGGTTTTCATCAGTCAGACATACCCTTCTGAGATTCGAACCTGGGCTGTCTGCATGTTAAGCAGAAGCATTAGCCCCTTAGGCCACAGGCTCTTTCTCGCTTTGTTAGCTACAAGAGACAGGGGAAGAGGATGAGTACTTTTTGAACACCCTGTCAGCCTAAATATGGGAGAGAGAGAAGTCTTTTTGAACACCCTATATATAGTATGGTTAAAAATAACACTGAAGACAAACGAGTGACTCCTGGGTATATCCATAGTAGGAAACAAAACGTGAGCACCAGGAGGTTGTAAAACAATTAAAAGTTTTAATAAAACATTAAAAACCTTTAAAAGAATATTAAAAAGGACCTAGCTTTCGTTGGATCCTACCAACATCATCAGGGTAAAGAATAACTCAATGGGAGAAACCATTTATAGGCCAGCCAACGCCTGGGCCCGGGCCCTAGATCTCGTGACGGGTCCTGGATAATCAATCGATGTATGCCCCTCATCACTCTCATTAACTATCCTTGCATTGACACTCACACCCCCATTCCTCCGTGTCCGTTCACCGTGAGGGCGCTTAGCCTCACCTGGCACACAAGTGCCATCTAGTTGTCCCCTCTTCTGCTCCTTGTTCGCCCCCATCCAATCCGGCTCGGGCTGTAACCCAGCAGTCACGTCCCCACCCTCCATTTCGCCGATGCTAAGTGCGTGCGCCCCACCCTCGAAGGTGTATATATATCATATATTCAAAATGATAAGGTTCGTTGTTTTTCAAGGGTTCTATCCTAGTCAAGGTAATACTCCTGTTTATTTGTACATTTAACTATGAAACTTTTACATATTTTTTCCGACGTTTACGATAAAAAATTTTGTTTATCGTAGTAAGTAATTTATCGTAGTTGGGTTTTGATTACCAAACCGAAACTCAAAATGTCCAGCTAACTATAAATTCACACAGATTATTCTTCAGTCATTAATTATAATTCAGTAATTACAACTGTCCTATTACAAATTCCTGCGTTTAGCAGTAGCCTCCAGAGGCCGTTGAGGAAGATTATGAAGCTTTCAGATAATAGAAGCTGTTTGAATGGAATGGCTAGGTAATTTTAGATCTTAAATCTAATGGTCTCACGGGTGCTTACTGTTTCTGTTAACAGTATTTATTAGGTCATACTGTTATAAACACACAACTGATACCATTTTTCTATATCCATAACAGCGCTGCATGATTTACAAGTGCTTCTATATTCCTGGCATACAAATCTGTTTTCCAGCTCTAGCACCTGAGTAAAGTGTTGTTTAATGTTGTACACCAGCTGGAGTCACTGTGTGCAAGGTGGGTGACCATATAAATCTATTTAAGTAATAAATAAATAAAATAAAGGAGTTTTAAATTCAAGGCATGATCATAATTTCTGCATCACTCTGTGAACATCTAATTCCCACAGCACTGTTTTATGTCTAAGGATATTCATCCACGGAGTAGGGCTGTATTACTATTATCCTTCTCATCTTTCCTATTACCTTCTACTATTGGTATCTTATGATTATATTACTTAGTTTTTGTATGTTCACTGAGAGTTTCTGCACCAGAGATAAATTCCTTGTATGTCCAATCACACTTGACCAATAAAGAATACTGTATTGTATTGTATCTTCTGTAATAAAATACAGCTGGGTGTTACTGGGTAGATTAAACATTATTACTTACGGGTAGACATTATTTTGTGGCGGAAAAAGTGTGTGTGTGTGTGTGTGTGTGTGTGTGTGTGTGTGTGTAAGAGAGAGAGAGAGAGAGAGAGAGTGAGAGAGAGAGAGAGAGAGAGAGCAAAAAGGGAGGACATTTTGCAGCAATGTCAATGCCTGATGGCTCATTTGTTGTTACCCCATCACCAGCTGTTCTTAAGTGACCTTTGATCCTTAAAATTCTTCCTTTTCCAAATTGGCTATCCTGCATCTGTATTGAGACTACAGTTCCTAAAATAATTAGGCAACACTGGCTGAAAATTCTGAGATCTGTAGTCCCAAAATGTTTGGAGGACATCCATTTGGGAAAAGCTGTTTTAGGAAAACTTTCTCCAGTGTGGCCATCACACCGGAGAAAGTTTTTTTAATATTATTATTACTGTCACACAGGTAGAATAGGGCTTCTGTACAAAAAAAAATCAATGCTGAATATCCAAAGTGCCTGTCATGCTGAAGATAACGCATCCAGGGGGAATTTCAAGACAGTACTTTCAGGACTCTGCTTCAGAGCACATTAAAGTGCTGTATCCCACTCCTTGAGGGGGTACAAATTGCAACTATCTCATTGCCGATTTCCAGTCTGTCACAGGAATGCATCTGGCAACAGATGTTGAACTGACAGACTAAAGAAAGCAATCGGTGGTTTTGCTTCCCTCCCTCCAATTACATTATAAGCACAAAGATAGAAAGATGCTGAAATACCCACAACAGAGGAATGGTTGGTGAAGATGACAGAATTTGCAGAGATGGCAAAATTAACTTACTTGACCAGAGGAAAGGCAACAATTACAGTTGTCAGTAACTGGAAACCCCTTATGGACTTTTTGCTGAAATAAAACAAAAAGAACATGTAATTTATGGATCTGATTATTATACAGGATAGAATATGGAAAGAAGGGAGCAATGATGTAACCTTAGCAAGAGAATAAAATATAAACAATCAAAATATAAAGATCAGAAGCCATTTCTTTGTTTCTTTTTCTTTCCTCTTCTATTTACTTATCACTTTTTTATTTTTACTTTTCTTTAAATTATTGTTTTACACTTTATATAAAACTTCTTTAATAAAAACTAATTGAAAAAAATTACAGATTTTATCACTTGTTAGGCTCCTTGTGTAGCTCTGAATGGGGAGGTGCTATTTCTGAAACAAGAATCTGACAGTAACAGCATCAGGAGGGGGGGGGCATCATCTGGAGCCGGTACATCAAGAGAGAACTTTACTGTTTCATCCCATGATTTTTTTTTCATGGCTATGACTCATCAGCCTGGCTATCTTTGAACTTGAGTTTGCAATGTTTCAGAAGAGTAGTAGACATGTGATCAAAAAAATACCTGTCAGATCATAGGTACAGAGAAGAGGCTGTGAAGAAAATTGCAGAATCTTTCTCCTGAGTTCACTCAGACAATCACTTAAGTATGAGCCAGCAGTGTGCTGCCACCACCAAAAAAGCCAATGCAATCCTAGGCTACATTAACAGAGGAATGGAGTCAAAATCACGTGAAGTGTTAGTACCACTATATAATGCCTTGGTAAAACCACACTTGGAATATTGCATCCAGTTTTGGTCACCACAATATAAAAAAGATGTTGAGACTCTGGAAAAAACTGCAGAAAAGAGCAGCAAAAGTGTTTAGGGGACTGGAAGCTAAAATTTGAAGAACAGTTGGAGGAACTGGAAGATTACAGTTAGGGATCTTAGAAAAGGCAGAAGTGGGATGATTTTACATATCTCTTCATACTGCTAATGTTTTTTTAATGGTAGTTTTACAGAATAAAACAACAGAAATTTAATGAAAAAGTGAAGAGATATTCCATTAAATATTGATATAAAACTGAAGTAACATCCCTTAAAACAGAATTACCAAAGAAACTGTCCTCTCACAATGACTTTTATGATCCCCCTAAATGAGAGCTGAAATCGCCAGTTTTGTTTTAATTTTCAAAGAAGAAGATTTGGTGCAGATTATCAATTTTTCCCCCCAAAGAAGTCAGTCAGGGGGATCAAGCACTCTGAGCGGACATGTAACATGAAAAAACAAGCACTACTTGTTTCTTTGGCCTGAATGCTACTAAAATGCAAAATACATCTCCAGGTGCTCCAACCAGGAGGCAAGCAGTTGTGATTCAGCATATTTTAAAAGCCACAAATCCTATTCTTGCTTTAGAAATTGGGATCTCTTGGGATATTATTGTTGTGAGCACTCAGCCTGCATGTATGCGCAAATAAGCCTATCAAAGAATCAGTTACAATCCTCGGCTTACAACGGTTCATTTAGAGACCGTTCAAAGTTACAATGGCACTGAAAAAAGTGACCTTTTGACCATTTTTCACACTTAACGATCGTTGCAACATCCCCATGGTCACATAATCAAAATTTGGCGACTGGTTCTTATTTATGACACTTGCAATGTCCCAGGGCCATGTGATCACTTTTTGAGACGTTCTGTCAAGCAAAGCCAATGGGGAGCCAGATTCACTTAACAACCATGTTACTAAGGTAACAATGGCGAAAACTGTCTCACCTAGCAACAGAGGTTTTGGGCTCAATTGTGGTCGTAAGTTCAGAACTACCCGTATAACAGAAGCAAGATTAGATTTCAATGACCACCCATGGAGAGCAAATCTGGGCACATACTGCTAATTTAACGTATCTCATTATTGATAGTGGAGTGGACATCTATCATTCCAAGTTATACAAAGGAGTCAGCTGTCTGCAGTGCTAAATTATCAAGCATCTTTATACTTTAATCTATCCCAGCTGAATGCTCCCTTTCCTAATTGACAGTAGAAGTGGAGAAGAATGGCATTCTATTTCTGGAAGTAAAAGAGATGCTTAATGTTATTCCTTCTTCAAAACCATCACTGTTCCTCTTTAATGCTCTTTGTGATATTTTGTACCTGCTCGGAGGCAAGAATTTAGGTTAAGAAACATCACATGGTATGCATTTAATGGAGTGATGTGGTAGATTTCTGGGAAGAGCTCCTAGCTTTTGGAACAAATGGTTGTTTCTTTTTGGCACATTTTGCTCAAAATACATGCAGTACTTTCAGAAATTATAATTTCATCTAAGCTCATTTCTTCCTATTACAAAATCAAGTCCTCAAGGTTATGGACATCCTAGCAAAAAACCTGAAAAAGATTTGAACCTGGCCAGGTACAAGTCTCTGAACTTTGGTTCTTTGTGCAAAGTGAGCATTTTAAGATAGCTCTAACCTTGGAATTACATGCTATTTCTCACTCAAACACACACATGCTGTACATAACCATTAATGTACATGATGAACATGCACAGGCAAGGGTAGACTCTATAGCAGCAGTCAATTTTGGGAAGTTTAAGATATGTGAATTTCTAGAATTCCCTAGCCAGCCATGTTGGTTGGAGAATGTTGGGTGTTGAAGTTCACACATCTTCAAGTCGCCAAGATTGAGAAACACTGCTCTAGAGATCTGGGATCTGCATAATATTTTGCCAAAGAAGCCCATCAAACTGAATAAGTGGCCTGGAGCACAGTCAAATGGACATTGTTTCTTCAGTGGCAAAAATGACCTGGTGTAGCTGAGCTACTACATTCCACAGATTCTAATACAGTAGCCTACAGAAAAGGATGGGTAGGGGAGTGGATGGATGGATAGATGGATGGATAGAAAGAGGATGGATGGACAGACAGACACCTTTTTCTTATTATAAACAGTTGGGATAAAAACATAGTTGATGATTGCAAAACAATCCAGTAATTCACTAAAATACTCCAGTCTATAATCTAGCTAACTATCATTCAGACATAAAGAAGTGAAAAGAAATAGGAAGCAGGTCAATTGAAAATGGGATTCCCTGTGATTTCTGCCTTGTTCAAATTACATTTGGTCATTTATAATATTTTAGGCAGTCTATTTCATATACAAAAGTTCTTGGCAGTGTTTTAATTTCATCAAGTAGAGTATAGTGTAGGATACTTATGCAGTAAATAAATTCTTCAAGGTATTTTTCCTGCAAGAAACTAACATGGCTGAGTCTCTCAAACTTATTGTACATTTTGCAAATATCAGGAACTTTATTTCTGCCCTCTGTGTGATGTTTTTAAAGGATCATTCTATAAAATTAATCATCTTATGAATGCCAGGATTTCTGTTTTATCATTAACAATGGCTATTCTGCTACTATTAATAACTGTACTTTCTGCATCCAACATCTCTTGGGCCTCACCATGACAGTACCACCACTATGCATATGTGCAGGTGTATGCACAATTTATTCATTTATTATACTGTATGCACCCATTTTTCTCTAGCTGAATATGGGTATAGAGTATATAATTATATAGAAAGAACAAGGTAGGCATTATATCCAGCTCTAAGGTCTGGGTGCCAAATTTAGGATTTGGGTTTTGTTTATTTTAGGTCTATGTTTTATTTTATTTTATTTAGTGTTCTTTTTTTTGTGAGCTGCCAAGAGTTTTGTAATTACATCAGCTATGGTATATACATTTTACATATACTGTATGTGCATTTGGCTACTAACAGAACAATTGTAGCTTACCATATTTCTGGCTAAATTGGTTCCATTGATCTTACTGTTTAGGAATATTGCACAATAATTACAATGGAATATAAAAACCTGTGATATAATAAACATATTAGCTTTAAAGAGGCCATCAGATTCTGAAGCTTACTGGAATCATTAGTAGTATCTAATGTATAAGAATTGCCTATGAATTACAATCTGGATATTACAAGATGCTTTCTTTAAGTTGACCAAAACAAGACTCAAAAGAAATACAGTGGTTTGATTTCCTTTACACCTGCAAGCTGGTGTACCATGCAATTTATGATGGATTAATAGAGACCTTTTTAAAGGAGGCTAACACAATCACATCAAAAATAAACATGATACATTTCTAAATGGCACAATTATAACTCTTCCTTTCATTAATATGGTTGCCACTCCAATTAAAATAAATACATTATTCCAGGTCAAGGTCAGCCACAAAATTTTACTGCCTCCTGAAACAAGATGTCATCAACACTTCATGTATAAAAAGTCAGCAGACAAATTTTACTAACACTGTAGTATCAGGGCAGAATTTCTGACCAAATTTGAAGCCAGGAGGCCACGAAGAGGACACAGAACAGATGAACGGCGGTCATGGCTGTACCCTCCAGTACTTTCTTACTGCTTTCAGGCTCATTACCTCTGTTACCTGATACAGTACAAATTGGCTCACTCTGCTTCGCGGAAAGGAAAGGGTATGCTAAGCATATAGTCTAAAGAGCCCTTTAGGTCTAATTTACTCACACTAAGCAATACAGTAGAAATTTCTTTACATTATCACTACAGTAACACAAATAGCCCAACTGAATTCACATCTTCACTACAGTAATTCTGCAATTCCTATCAACCATATGAACTACTGTTCTATGAAAAATAAGTCTTGTACTTTGCTTAGATATAAGCAGGCCCTAAATACACAATACTAATGCTAACTGAAATGTTAGTACAGATTTGTACTACTTTATTACATTGGATTCCAGAACTCTTGTTTCATTATTTAATTGACAATACACAGTAAGCTCTGAAGCTCTTATCTAACAACCATTTCATAAAGTCAAAGAATTAGAAGGCACTTTTTAGGCCAATCCTTCTCTGAGTGCAGGAATCTAAATTATAGTATTTGTGAGACATTACTAGCTAATTTCTGCATGAATACATCCAGTTAGAATTTATCATCCTGCGTTTTACGATAATAGAGAACTCTCTGCAGCGTTTTTGTATGTGATCCTGAATAGTGTCACAGTACAGTATCACTTTACAATTCATTCTTCTCTCAAGATTAAACACACCTACTCTCTTCATTCCCTCTTCTTAGACCTTGGTTTCCAGCTTACTGATAATTGTCACTAGCCTTCTCTGTATTCTCTTCAATTTGTCTCAATTCTTTTCAAAGTAAAGCAGTCATGGAAATGTTGAGCTGATCTGACCATTGGAGGCTAAATAGGGCTATCTCTATGAGTTGGAAAATAACCAGAAAATAAATTTATGTTCCAACTTGTCTGACCTGGTTCCTATTAATATTTTGACAAAAGCTTATTTCATTTCCCTAAATTGGCACCTTCCATTTATGAACTAGGCATTTATGTCTACAGAGGGTAATTGTCAGCTATGCTGACTCAGGAATTCTGGGAGTTGAAGTCCATGAGTCATAAAAGAGCCGAGGTTGCCTACCCCTGCGGCCTAGGCCTTTATATCAGCAACAGTTCTCCTTTCTACCTGGAAAGCAGTCAAGACACCTAACAATAAAAAAAAATGAAAACATACTTAAAACATTGTGAAGGATTTAAAACCATTTGTTCAAACCTAAAAGGCCTGACTCAGGGGGAAAACCTTGAAAAATAGAAAGAATGAGGGCTGGACACAATTTTTGAAGGAATGTACTCAGTAACATGGGAAAAGGCCCTTAATGGAACTCTTTGGCGAGTAGACTTTCATTATCATTCCACCATGCTCTACTGTGTATGTAAATATTGGCCATATTGATAACTCCTACTTCACTATTAAAAAGAGAAAGAAAACCAGCCTTACTTTTGCATCTGCTCACTCTAGCAACATTATTTCTTATTATGAAGGAAATTTGGCCAACTGATTCTTATATGTATTGTCTAGGCCAGCATGGCTGGCTCAGGAATTCTGGGAGTTGAAGTCCACGAGTCATAAAAGAGCCAAGGTTGCCTACCCCTGGTCTAGGCCAGGGGTGTCAAACTGTCAGCCCAAGGGCCAGTTGCATCATATGGAGGCCGTGCCCACCCCAGCTCCGGCAATGCAAAAAAACGCGCGATACATCGTGACACATCACGTGATGTGGCAAGTTTGACATCGGTGGTCTAGGCCAGTGATGGTGAACCTTTTAGAGACCCAGTGCCCAAATTGCAACCCAAAACCCACTTATTTATCACCGGGTGCTGGGTGGGCGTGGCCGCAGTGGTCATGGCAGACTGGGTGGGTGGGGCCAGGGCAGTGGGGGCCAGTCCCTCGCCATTTCCGGGGAACGGCACGCATGCCCACAGAGAGGGCTCTGAGTGCCGCCTCTGGCACGTGTGCCATAGGTTCGCCACCACTGATCTAGGCCAACTCTGCAATACAAGCCATGAATATGAAGGAAATTGATGTGGTTTTTCTCATGTCAGCAGCAAGCTAATAAGCTTAGGTCAGGTTCTTAGGTTTTTAAAGTTCTGCAGATATCCCCTGCTTTCATAATTGGGCTACTTTTCCTTTCCTCTTTCCCAATAACTTTCTATATAGCCTGAGCTCACCTGAGATCTATCAGTGCCTCTCAGTCCTCCAAATTGTTCCATGTTCGTAAGAAGGCACCATTCTTGCTCAAAGCATCTCTACTTAATTGTGGTTGCTATCAGCAAGAGAATGCCACTTTGCTTTAAACTATAAGTGTAAAGCCAAAAATGGGGTAACTGACTATGCTAAAAGGAAACTAAATTCAATCAAAATAGAGCTGGAAAAGACCTTGGAGGTCTTCTAGTCCAGTCCTCTGCTCAAGCAGGAGTCCCTATATCATTTCAGATAAGTGGCTGCCCAGTCTCTTCTTAAAAACCTCGAATGATGAAGCATCCACAATGTCTGAGGGCAAGCTGTTCCACTGGTTAATTGTCCTCACTGTTAGGAAGTTTCTCCTTAATTCCAGGTTGCTTCTCTCCTTCATTAGTTTCCATCCGTTGTTTCTTGTCTTGCCTTCTGGTGCTTTGGGAAATAAATTGACCACTTCCTCCTTGTGGCAGCCTCTCAAATATTGGAACACTGCTATCATATCCCCCCTAGTCCTTCTTTTCTTTAGACTGGCCATTCCCAAATACTGCAACCTTTCTTCATATGTTTTAGTCTCCAGGTCTTTAATCATCTTAGTTGCTCTTCTTTGCACTTTTTCCAAGGTCTCAACATCTTTTTGGTAATATGGTGACCAAAACTGGATGCAGTATTCCAGATGTAGCCTTACTAAGGCTTTATAAAGCGGTACTAATACGTCACGTGATTTTGATTCTATGCCTCTGTTTATACAATCAAGGATTGTATTAGCTTTTTTGGCCGCTGCCGCACACTCCTGACTCATGATCTTAAGTTCTGTTGGAGATGGGACAGGACAATAAATCCAAATTATTAATACTGCAACCTTGTTTCTGAACAGAATTCTACTTCTGCCTATTATAGATTTTCCTTCTACCTTTTCTTATGATGCTCAGGGCATTGTGACATGAAGATCATAACCCTCACAATCAGCCCTACTGTTAGGCAAACAGAAAATCAATAATTTAGGTGCCAGATTGTTAAGCATCAATCTCTGACCCTCCGCCTGCACTACTGTAATTACTTGAAGGGAGCACTCCAGAGAAGATCCAGGTGTCTGTTGAGTCAGTTGATCCAGAATCTGAACTAAACTAGGCTCTGAGCCCACCACACATCA
Source organism: Protobothrops mucrosquamatus (assembly GCF_001527695.2). Lineage (NCBI taxonomy): Eukaryota > Metazoa > Chordata > Lepidosauria > Squamata > Viperidae > Protobothrops > Protobothrops mucrosquamatus. The sequence goes on along the minus strand of NW_015387351.1, from coordinate 590,532 downwards.
CAAATGAGGAAGAGGAGTCAAGCCATCCACCTGAAAGAATGAAAAGAAGAAGGAAAAAAGCATGGCTCAGCCAACTAGTCAAATTAATAGGGATGTGAAAAAAACTTTGTAAATGACTTTTTTTTACCAAATAACAATGGATGCGTCTACCTGTCTATGTGCAATTTTTGGGTTACCTGGAACTCTGGAATGGAAATGTACTGTTCTTGGCACTTTTGGCTTTTCAGATTGTCTGCCAGCATAAGCTCTTATGGCTGCTTTCTATACAGAAACCTTTGCAGCAGATTTTCTACTACTTTGGTAAAAATTTTATGATAGCAGAAAATATTGAGCTTGTTATCATAAACTGGGTTTATGTTCCTATATGGAAGCAGCACTTGGAAGTGCCCTGGGGGTGTCCTCAAGAATCCATTCACAAAATACAGGCAGCTTTCATGAGTAAATGACATCATTGTTCAACAACCCCCCACCTCTTCATCCAGGGGAAAGAAGTAAAGGAGCAGTCCTTGTAGCTAGAGTCATATTCCCTAAGGAGGTAATGAATAGGATTTTGCTTCTCTGAGCAGTCAATAAACTTTACTACTGCAAAACAGCTGGATCCCTCTCTGATTTTCTGTGCAATAAGAGAAGAGCCCTCACTCCCAAGATGTAAAAAGATCATTTTGTAAGGGTTGACTCTCAAAACATATTCAGACTTATAAGATATACCCTCATGGATATAAAAATGGGCTTTTCTCTAATGTGTCTCACACTAAGCTTCCCTACAAGCTGAAGGAAATGTATGCTAGGTTGAATTGCCAGAGCGTATATTTAGTTCCCTCTGGGGTGATGGTGAAATATAATATCTCATCTCAGTCCCACAAGAATGAACTGCTTGCTGCCTCTGTGGATACACAGGAAAAAGGGGAGGAGTGTATGTCACCTGATCTTGCATATGTTGGGTTTGGCAGTGGATCATGATAGGATATTCTTCAGATATATTTTGAAAGCTGCTTTCCAGCACGTAACAATTTCTCTTAACTCCCTATCAGTTAGGGTTGCCAGGTGTCCACTATTTGAGTGGATAGTCCACTTTTTTCACATTATGTTCACTATTTTTTTTCACAAAATAGTGAACATAATGTGAAAAAAGTGGACTGTCCATCACAAAATAGTGGACATTTTTTTTATTCAAAAGCTTTATGATGAAATGGTACGTAATCTAAAGCTGTACCGTCTACTTTTTTTACTACTTAACCCCCCCCCC
>NW_015387351.1:579193-588314 GCF_001527695.2 Protobothrops mucrosquamatus | reverse complement strand
ATGTTCATGTCCCTACTTGCACCTAACCAAAACCAAATAGGGCCTGGGAATATCTTTTTTTCTGCCATTTCTGATGATGTTGCTTTTACTTTGCCCCCAGCCCACAATTGAGCTAGCCTTAAGTCATCCTTCACTTTACTGAGTATAAAGTATCTTTTCCCTCTTATTCCAGTTTCATTCAGGATGTGTCAAATTTGTTTGGTTTTCTCACCCTTTACTTTGAAGTCAGGTGTCTGCAATGACTTGAAATAGAGACCGCTGAGGCATGGTGGGGATTGGCAATGGGAACAGATATATCAAATCGATACGATTTTCTGCTGACTTAAATATAAGGTCTAAGATTGTAATTAATAGGGAAAGGCCTTAAATGAATTTTCATTCCAGTAAAAGTAGAAATATATTGCATTTTTGCTTTTCTAATGACACTAAAAGGAAGCCAAGTTACAGCCGCGTTTTGAATTATTGTACCATAGTGCTGTCATTGCAGTGATAAGTATATGCCAGTGACGGAAAATAGAATCTTGGTTGAATGAAATGGAATTTTGGCAAGAGAGTATTTGGGAACATGCCTAATTAAAAAGCTCTATAGAAACATGGTGTCCAGTTTTGAAAAATGCTATAGAGTTTCCCTCCAAGAGTATCTGAGGGAATAGAAACTGCCACAGCACCTATGGCTGTGTTTGATCTTTGGTGGAGCTGTGGATCATACTATGTCCATTCACAAGGCAGATTCCCAACAAAAAGGGCAGAAAAATATTAGAAGGTACTCAAAAATGTTCAGCATCCTGAAAACATCCCTCCACCGCACAATAAATCTGAAAGATACAAACTAAAGGGTGATACTTATTGTCATGTCTACATAAATGATCAGTCTACTGCCTGTAAAATAAGAACAAGGGTTACTTAGGGTTATTGTTAGGTTAAATGCTAAGAGTAGAAGTAGCCAACTAAAACAACAATTCTTCTGATGTTAATCATTAAGTTAAACTGAACTTTAAAAATCTCTAAAGATTTTAGAAAGTAAAACTAAGAGTTCTCTCTTTAGACAGAAGTAGGAATTTACAGTTTTCAAGAGATTTGGGAATTAAGTGCTAAAGATACCTGGGATTGGGGAAGCGCTTAGAAGTTCCTCAACTGCTATATCTAAAAACAACACTTTCGTTGAAAATTCTAGCTGTTGTTTATACATCACCTTTAAAAAACAACTCTCATTAAGTCTCCTTCCTTGAATATATAAACTGAATTCTCAAGGAAAATTCAAAGAGCCTTCTTGGAGTTGGGCAGTCTCAACAAATAATAAAATTAAATCTCCTTTGTTTTGTTTTTTACTTTTTACTGTCACAAAACATTTCCTATTATTATTACCATTTTCTTTTCTGCTTAAGGTCTAATTTCTTTAAACTTGTAGGAATATGCAAAATGATGTTACAATTAGCAACTAGGTAAACATCAATATTTTAGAACACTTTTTTATATAAAACTCTCAAGAAGATTTTTAAAACGTTTGTGGTGGGGAAGTGGGTAAGAATCAAGACTTATTTTCCATTTTACTAGAATATCAAATATATGCATGCACATACAAATTGCATAAATACAAGCAGAACAAGAATGTAGCCAAACAGTTCTTCAGAGGGATGGTTGTCCAATTCCTTGCAGTATTAAAAAAAAATTAAATAAACTGACTCTGTTCCTTTACAGAGTGCTTCATTGTCTCACCGCTTTTGAAATTCTAATGCTCAGATGTTAGAAAGGATATACTTTCAAGAAATGATTTAACCTCTCCAAATATATAACTGCAGCTTTGATTTATCCAGGATTGTCCTTGAGAATCAAAAATCCAGTTAGATGTGCAGCAGAAATGTATGACATTCTACTCCAATCCAAGACTCACAACACACTCTTCCATCTCCAAGTAAACATTTGGTACACTTGAGAGTTGCATCTGTAATTATACTTACACACAGGTTCTTAAGCTCATTGATTAGCCTTAACTTCCCTCTTCCAGCTTTGATTTACATTTCCAGAATCTTTTTTTCTGTGCTGTAACTAAGCCATAGAAAATGAAAGAAATTCGTGCCTCTGAAGACATGCAAAGTTCTTTTCCTTAACCGAACTGTGTATGTATACACACATTCTCTCTCTATATATATAGAGAGAGAATTAGACTGAAATCCCTCCAATACCATCCATGCATACTCTTGCTCAGCATCTCTTATTTTAGGAACGTAAGGTTCACTGCCCTGATTTGTCTTCAAGCACTTATTTTTCCTGATCTCCCGCTTTCTTTCTTTAGACAGCACTGCAGCAAAAGTCTCTCTGTTGCCTAAACACACCAGTCTTTGCATTAAAACTCTTACCAGTGGACAGAGAATCCCAGCTTGGGTGAGTATTGTGTCAAAGTGTCTCTATGCCCTGAGATAGCATGATGGCTTCTCTTTCAAGTATCCTGAGTTTGCCCTACCACCTCATCCTGTTGGTACTTGAAACTGCTACTGACGCAGCAATTGCATTGCACACACACTAAAGCTCACAGCAGCTCAGCCGTGCCCAGGGCTTTGCCTTCTCCCTTAAAGGCACAGAGCAAGATGCTCATTTGTCACTCGGATGTTTGGTAAAATTGATCGGACTTGCATAGGAAATTGGAGAGGTGAAAAAACTTCTCAGATGGATTAATATGTATGTTACGGTGAATAACGAAACAGATTGATCCTGGTCTTTGGGACTGTCCTGATACCTAACGTCTCCTTTTTCTCCATTGACCAACCAGGTTTGTTTGTTCTTATAAAACGTTACCTAACCGTGAAGAATATCACCCAGCTTGTCTGTGCTCTTTTGGGTTGTCATTGCTACAGCATCACACAGAGTCTGAAATTTGAAAAGAAGCCGATCTTGTCTCCTGGAAATACATAATTTAGTTCTGCACAAAAAATATTTGCATTATACCAAGGCTTTTCAACCAGTGGTATGGGTACCACCTGTGGTACATTGGCACCTGGCAGGTGGTACGCGACCATCCTAGAAAAGTGGTAGTGGGGGAAGGGAATGAGCTGAACCGGTGGCAGCACCGCACAAACCTGAGTGAGAGATGGCTGGAGCTGCAGGGCTGTCAGGGCTCAGTGGAAGGGCCACGATCAGCGCCAGGCTCCAGCTGGAGCTCGGCGCTGATCCTGGCGCTTCTGCTGAGCCCAGAAGAAGCGCTAATCAGCTGGAAAGTGGCACTGATCCTGGTGCTTCTGCTGAGCCCAGAAGAAGCGCCGATCAGCTGGAATGTTGCAGCATCTCCAGGGTCTTGTCATTTACATTCAGATGCTTGGCAACTGATTCATATTTATGATGGAATCAGTGTCCCAGGGTCATGTGAAGTGACCAAAACCTGCTGCAACCACCCAGCAGACGGGGGGAATAAAACCAAACACCACCCCACCCCACTCCCATTGCCAATCCTCAACAGAAATGCTCACAACAATGAAAACCTTGGACAGGAGGAAGACCGCTGCTGGGTGGGCAGGCAGGTATCTTGCTCAGCTGTGCCTTGGGGGGCACTTTTTTCAGTGCCACTTTAACTTCGAAAAGTCACTAAGTGAACTGTTGTAAGTTGAGGACTACCTGTACTTCATCACTTTTTTCCTTTTTTTTTTTTTGGTCATCAACTTTTTGACACCTTGCTAGGCGACTGGTGGTACTTGGATATTGCTATATCCTAAAAGTGGTACAATGGGTGAAAAGGTTGAAAAGCCCTGTATTATACAGTATGTCGATAAGCATGGATTAGAATTGATTTCTTCTGGAAAAAAAAAAGATTATCTATAGATGGTGAGAAACTAATGATTTTGTTTTTCTAAACTCACTTGTTCCTTTAATATTTTTTTTCTTAGGACTAAGAAAATGACTTGTAGATTAAGGAGGCTTTTGGAAATACTGTACTACATTTTGATCTATTTTTGGAATATGACAAATGGCTTATAATGGAAGGAAGTTAAGAAACTCTACTTATCTTCTTCAGTCATAATATGAAGTACATTAATAAGATTTTGTTGGAGAGCAGCTGTCCTAGGCAGGAGAAGGATTCAAGAGGGGAATTAGCCTAGATTCCTTATGTAAATACAAGAGGGCAAGGTCTGACACCCCTCCCTCCAAATGCCTATGGACCTTATCTAGGTTTTTCCCAGGTGAAAGCTACCAGTCTGGGCAGATTCTTGTGAAATAGGCATAGAACAAAGTAGTTAGATCAGCGGTTCTAAACCTATGGGTCGCGACCCCATTTGGGGTCGATCGACCATTTCACAGGGGTCGCCAAGCAAGGCTGTCCGCCATTTTTCCCCCCTTTTCCGGCGGGTGTCTTACCTCGAGCTGGGCCAGCTGGTGGTCGGCCTGCTCCGTCTCTGCCGCTTGCCAGCTACGCCTCGGCCGGCGCAGGGGGCGGAACCATGCATGTGCGGCGCTCCCGGGCAGGGAAAGTCCTCGACTTACGACCGGTTGGGTAGTCCTCGACTTACGACCGGTTTAGTCCTCGACTTATGACCGGTTTAGTCCTCGACTTACGACTGGTTTAGTCCTTGACTTACAACCGGTTGGGGGTCGCGGCATTAAAAAGGTTGAGAACCACTGAGTTAGATTGAACTCTGCATGTGAGTCAGGTTGTTCGCTCCTGACATATTTTCTTTCCTAAACTAAAACAAGCAGTTTTTCCTTCTGATAATCTGTATACATCAAATTTATTAGAACGCTTCTTGTACTTTAAATCAAAAGTTAGGTGTTTTTTTTTAAGACTTAAGTGTTAAAAATAACATATACCCTCTTATTGCTTCCTCTTTGCCTTGTAAATTATTATCTTCTAGAACCCCTTTTCATGAGCTTCATCTCAATACACTGTAGTTCATTTTACTTCAACTTATTTAACTGAGATATTAAAAGTTTCTCCAATGGGAAATTAAATTTAACCTTTTATTTAGGAAATATATATATGTCCACCCAAGTCGTATAATTATGACTCTTGGCAGTATATATCAATAAAACAACACCAAAAATTCAACTATCATATAATCTTGAGGATTTTGTGTGGAAAATAGGGCAAAATAGGGATGTTTGCCAACTTGAGTTACTTATAAAATAATAAAGGTGGGTCAAAAATGTAATAATAATAATAATAATTAATGTCAGTGTAATGAAATATATGAATAGGTTCCCAGATTTCACATGTAGATTCTTTGGAAATGGAAATAGCTCTTCCGTCTTGGTCAGCCAAAATAAGGAGTCCATAGTTGAACTAAGTGACTCAATAATACAGATGCAGTAATGTGTTGGGGAAACTAAATTTATCTCTCAGAGTTAGCTTTGGGTCAACAATTGCAATTGATGTCACAAGCAGAATGAAAGCAATTATTAGCAGTAGGCTGAGCATATGTTTATAAGAAATAAGAACTCAGAGGGTTAATTGAATGATCTCAGACACCAGAGGTCAAACACATTTAAAGTTATTTATACCTAAAATGCAAGTGCCTCTTTGTATGTCTTGAGAGACTGGATGCAGCCTACCAGACAACATCTGATTTAAAATAAAATACAAAAAGATAGTATTTGAATTATATGTGAATTATGAACATATGAATGGACGTGTTCTCAGAATAGGAAAATAAACAGGAATTGCTTAAAGTCTAGAATACAATGGGCAACAGAATGTGTAGTGGATAAAGGGTGAGGATTTGGACTTGGACCTGATTTATTTCAGCTTGAGCCTTGAATAAATCATCAGATCTGTGTAAAGAAAATTCAGGTAGCATGTACTATATGACGAGTAGAAGGACTGTACCATAAGTATAAATCAATGTCACTTTATACATTTATTTTTTTTATGTCAAAAATATGACTGGTCTATTTGAAGTCATCAGTTTCTACCCTTGTTTGCTGAAAGGATGACAGAGTATGAAACCTGCTGCTAGGCACAAAACATTGTTATCCACTGCTATGACTTGGGTTACAAATTACATTCAGCCCGATTTACAATACATAAAAAATAAATAAGTACAATTATAAAATATTGTTCATTTTAAAATATGTATGTGTCTGTCTTGTTGTAGATTCAAATAGCGCATTGTGCTGAGGGTTAGCTTTATCGTGTTTTAGCTAAATAGGAATATTTTACGTGGACAGCATTTTATAACCTAGTTTTGTTTTATAGTGCTTTTGGCAAAGGAACGTTCCAAAATGTGATGGGATTTTATACAAAACATTTTCTCTTGGCCTTTGAGGTTTCTCCCACTGCTGCCATTGAAAAGCCTGTCTTTTTCTTACACTTGTTTGCCAGATGGTAGTTCAAACAAGGGGAAGCTTCCTGCCCCATCTATGAGGAGACAGTCTTTTAAAGCAAAAAGAAGCAGGATTAGTCTAAAAGACAAATCACCTCAAAGTGACTAATCAGAGTTAGACAATATGGGGACCTTGACAACTTTAGGACATGTGGACTTCAGGTTCAAGAATTGTTATCACCTCAAAGTAACTAATCGGAATTAGACAATATGGGGACTGTGGCAACTTTAGAATATGTGGACTTCAACTCCCAGAATTCCGTAGCACACATGGATGACTGGGGAATTCTGGGAGTTGAAGTCCATATATTTTAGAGTTGGCAAGATTGAGAAACCCTGTCTTAAACTGATGCAGTAGAGCAGGAAAGGAATCAGTAATGGGGAAACAAAACTATCTGCTAATGTACTTCTTTTTTTTTACTAATTCAATTATGGATGGAGACAACCCCAACTCAATAGTTCGAAAAGGTTCCAAGTGTATCTACTGGGATTAGAAAACATTTTAAATTCAAAGAGCAAATAAAATGTGAACATTGACTCACTCAACATTAGGACAAGGACCAATTCCCCCAGGAATATGATAAAGCCAAACTAAAAACTTGTGTTCATTAATTTTTAATTAAAAATAATACCAAGGGAACAATCATGCTGCAGTTCAAGAATAGATCATCTATATGTCTCTAACAAAGTCATTTGATTTTAGAAGAGAATTCAGTTAGCAATTTGTGGAAACAATGGAAATCTGTTGTAGAAAAATAGAGAAATTTGTGTTTCCTTGGTTAGACTTAAGCAACATTAGCGAAATAGTATAGTGAAGCCTGGTATATACAGTAGTGCAGCAGTGAGAAGAAACTTCTTAGTGTTTATTTTTCTGAAATGTAATACACATGTTTATCTTACCATGGTTTCATCTGTATCCAGATATGAGTTCCCTTGATACCTGCCTTGTAACCAATAATCTGCTTGCAAGTTGAAACTTTTTGTTTCTGTAACATATAGCTTGTAATGGGCAATGGGGGGAGTATTTCACCTTGGGAATGTTGCTAACATGTCCTTTGTATGATTGACCATAAACTTAAAAATAAACTATTTTGGAGAGTGAGTACTGTAATATTGGATTCATGGCCTTGACTTGAACAGACAAATGGACTGGGATCACCCTTACTGTAAAAAAAAACAGCTGAGAAGTGAGAGAGAGCTGCAGTCCACTTAAAAATTTTGTTTCCAACAACGCACAGGACAGTTGTGATGGACAGTATACATATGGACAGAACACACATTACTTTCTCTAGCTGGCTAAGAGTGCACAATGCTGAACTATTGAAAACATCAAGATTTAGTAGCTTTAAGAAGATTCTCTCTCTCTCTCTCTCTCTCTCTCTCTCTCTCTCTCTCTCTCTCTCTCTCTCTTCTGCATAGGAACCTTAGGCTTCATTACGTCAGATGAGTTTTGTTGATTGATGTTTTTGGCAGTACCCACTGTTGCTGCATTAACTAAGCAATATTACACTGCTATACTGAGCCCAAAATAGCCAGCTGGCTGCATGCAAAAGAGATCCAGAGATTCCAATCATTCCCCAATAAATCAGAAGGAGTCTGATAGCACCTTTCCCAACTAACAAATGTTACTAAAAGGCATACATTTTCATAGCTGTAACCCCTCTGGACTGTTTTGCTACCTTAGAGTAACACAGCCGTCCTCTCACAATGACATATTCAAGTAGCATGACATATTCATCTCAGGACAGAAGATCCACAACATACTCAATGTAAAATATTTCAAAAGTTTATCACTGAAAGATCACCATTTAAAATCTACCTTATTCCACAAATGGCAAATAGGAGTTTCCCTTTTCAGAAAAGATAGCAATTCACAAGGAATAACTCTACACAGAGAGTTTAATACTTTCCAAATTAAGATCCAGAATCTTAATCTTAAAAAGGAACTTTCAGACTTTGTAGATCAGGGCCGGAGACTTTAAACAAATATTAGATTGGTTTATATGCACACACATAACACATATACCCAAATGCTGTTCAGCTAAATTTGATTCTGCTGCATGTGAAGGGTGGCACCCTAGGCTTCTACGTTGTTCAATTGGGGAATATGTAACAGCATTTTAAACATTCACAGCAAGAATATACTTAATATAAAGAGTTGTGGTGGCACAGTGGTTAGAATGCAGTACTGCAGGCTAACCCACTACTCACTCCAGGAGTTTGATTCTGAGCAGCTCAAGGTTGACTCCAGCCCTCCATCCTTCCGAGGTTGGTAAAATGAGGACCCAGATTGTTGGGGGCAATACGCTGACTCTTTAAACCAGAGGTCCCCAGACTTTTGAGCACCAGGGACTGGTTCCACGGAGAGAGGTTTTTCTACGGACCAGAGGGGATGTGGTTTCATGTACTGCCTGCAACCCACGGATGGGGCTTTGCTTGTTTGCACCGACCGGTTTCTAGCATGCAGCAGCCAGGTGCCGGTCCACGGACCAGAGGTTGGGGACCCCTGCTATAAACCACTTAGAGAGGGCTGTAAAGCACTGTGAAGCGGTATATAAGTCTAAGTGCTGTTGCTATTGCTGTAAAAAAATCCCCATCTCTTGTTTTTATTATTTCATTTTTCATTTCATTTTATTAAATTTATACCCCGCCCTTCTCCCGTAGGACTCAGGGCGGCTTACAGCCAGTTAAAAACAATTTAATACAATACAATAGAAGTTTTAAAAAATCATTAAAAATAAATATATAATCGGCCGCTTCTACTAAAATTTGGCTAAAACCAATTTAAAATACCCCTAGGCCAGTCCTGCCCGCTG